>NW_027182953.1:180000-192500 GCF_041146395.1 Eulemur rufifrons
ACTAACCTAACACTTAACCCTCACCAGAACCCCTAAAGCTAACCCTGAACCCTATCCCTAACCCTAGCAGTAAACTTTAACCCTAAACCTAAGCCCAACCCGTAACCCTAATCCTATCCTTTTACCCTAAAACTAACCCCTAAACCTAACCCCTATACCTCACCCTAACTCTAACCCCAATCCTAATTCTAACCATACCCCTTCATAAAACAATAACTCCTAATCGGTAACCCTAACACTAACCAAAATCCCTAATCACTAATCCCTAACACTAACGCTTAACCTTTACCCTAACCGTTAACCCTCACCCTAAATCTTAACACTGACCCTAACCTGAACCTTTAACTCTAAGCCTAACCCTTAACCCTACAGTAAGGAAGACCCTTAATGCTAATGGGATCCCTTATCCCTAACCCTAACACTACAGCTAAAAATAACCCTAACCTTTGATCCTGAAACCTAACCCCTAACACTTACTTTAACCCCAAACCCTAACCCTAATCCTAAGCATTAAACCTAACCCTATCTCTTAAACCTAACGCTAGCCCTTACCCTAACGCCTAGATCTAACCCTAAATCGAACCTACCGCCTAATCCTAACCTTAAGCCCTAATGCTAACTCTAACCCTGAACCCTAAACCTACCCGTAACCCTTAACACTAACCCTATCCGTGAACCTTAACCCTGACCCTAACCATTACCCGCACCCAAGCATTTAACCCTGACCCTACCCCTAATCCTTAATGATAACCCTAACACTAAACCCTCACCCTACGCCCAACACTTAACCCTAATCCTATCCCTTAATCCTAACCCTAATGCTAACCCCTAAACGTAACCCTCACCGTGACCAGTAAACCTAACCCTAACCTCTAACACAAACCATAGCACATAACTCTAACCCTAAAACGAACCCTCAACCTAACCCTAACCCCTAAATCTTAAGCTTAACACTAAGCGTTAACTCTCACGCTAACCTTTAATCCTAACCCTAATCCTAATCTTCAACCCTAAACCTAACACTTAACCCTAACCCTGTACCAAACCTTAACCCCTCATCTTAACCCTAACCGTAAACCTCAAACCTAAAAAAAAGTGTAACCGTTAAACCTAAGAGTAACCTTTAACCCGAACCCTAATCCCTAACCCAAAGCCCTCACCCTAACACTAAACTTCATCCTTAACCCTAACCAGAATCCTAACCCTAAATCTAATTCTCAGACTTCTTGCTTTCTTAGAGTTTAGAAAGCCTGCAATCCTCCCATGCCATGCGTGAAAGGAGGCTCTACCACTGTGTCCTGCATGAAACCCATGGGCCCATACCCAGAGTATGATAGAGTGGGTTCCCGGGTACAATCCCAGCCCCCTAAACTCCCCCCGCCCGCCTAATGCAGACAGGGCCCGTGCGCTAAGCATAAACAATACCTTTAACAGATAACCCTAACCCTGAACGTAACACCCAACCCTGTTCTTATTTCTCCTCTTAACACGTAAACCTCACCGTGCGCCTAACTTTAACCTCTTATCCTAACGTTAATGCATAACCCATTTCCTGAGAACAACCCCTATCCCATAATTCTAACCCTATCTCCTAGTCATCACTGTGACACCTAATCCCTAACCCTAATTCTAAACCGCTAACCCTAACCGTAACCCTACCTACAACCCTAACACTGACAGTAACCCTTACTTCTATCCCCAACGCTATGCCTAATAAAAACCCTAACCCTTCACCCTAACCCCTAAGCCTTACCCTAACCCTTAACCCTAATCCTAATCCTAACCATTAAACCTAACCCTAGCTCTTAAAGATAACCCTCAACCTTGCCCTCACGACTAGACCTAACCCTGACACTAACCTAAAACCTAACACTAACCAGAACCCCTAAAGCTAAGGCTGAACCCTATCCCTAACCCTAGCAGTAAACTTTAACCCTAAACCTAAGCCCAACCCGTAACCCTAATCCTATCCTTTTACCCTAAACCTAACCCCTATACCTCACCCTAACTCTAACCCCAATCCTAATTCTAACCATACCCCTTCATAAAACACTAACTCCTAACCGCTAACCCTAACACTAACCAAAAACCCTAATCACTAATCCCTAACCCTAACGCTTAACCTTTACCCTAACCGTTAACCCTCACCCCAAATCTGAACACTGACCCTAACCTTAACCTTTAACTCTAAGCCTAACCCTTAACCCTACAGTAAGGAAGACCCTTAATGCTAATGGGATCCCTTGTCCCTAACCCTAACACTACAGCTAAAAATAACCCTAACCTTGGATCCTTAAACCTAACCCCTAACACTTACTTTAACCCCAAACCCTAACCCTAATCCTAAGCATTAAACCTAACCCTATCTCTTAACCCTAACGCTAGCCCTTACCCTAACGCCTAGATCTAACCCTAAATCGAACCTACCGCCTAATCCTAACCTTAAGCCCTAATGCTAACTCTAACCCTGAACCCTAAACCTACCCGTAACCCTTAACACTAACCCTATCCGTGAATCTAAACCCTGACCCTAACCATTACCCGCACCCAAGCATTTAACCCTGACCCTACCCCTAATCCTTAATGATAACCCTAACACTAAACCCTCACCCTACTCCCAACACTTAACCCTAATCCTATCCCTTAACCCTAACCCTAATGCTAACCCCTAAACGTAACCCTAACCGTGACCAGTAAACCTAACCCTAACCTCTAACACAAACCATAGCACTAAACTAACTAAAACTAACCCTATCCCTAATCCTAACCCTAAACCCTAACTCTTAACCTTAACCCTAAGCGTTAACTCTCACGCTAACCTTTAATCCTAACCCTAATCCTAATCTTCAACACTAAACCTAACACTTAACCTAACCCTGTACCATAACCTAACCCCTTATCTTAACCCTAACCGTAAACCTCAACCCTAAAACAAAGTGTAACCGTTAAACCTAAGAGTAACCTTTAACCCTAACCCTAATACCCAAGCATAAGCCCTCACCCTAACACTAAACTTCATCCTTAACCCTAACCATAATCCAACCCTAAATCTCATTCTCACACTTCTTGCTTTCTTAGAGTTTAGAAAGCCTGCCATCCTCCCATGCCATGGGTGAAAGGAGGCTCTACCACTGTGTCCTGCATGAAACCCACGGGCCCATACCCAGAGTATGATAGAGTGGGTTCCCGGGTACAATCCCAGCCCCCTAAACTCCCCCCGCCCGCCTATTGCAGACAGGGCCCGTGCGCTAAGCATAAACAATACCTTTAACAGATAACCCTAACCCTGAACATAACACCCAACCCTGTTCCTATTTCTCCCCTTAACACGTAAACCTCCCCGTGCGCCTAACTTTAACCTCTTATCCTAACGTTAATGCATAACCCATTTCCTGAGAACAACCCCTATCCCATAATTCTAACCCTATCTCCTAGTCATCACTGTGACACCTAATCCCTAACCCTAATTCTAAACCGCTAACCCTAACCGTAACCCTACCTACAACCCTAACACTGACAGTAACCCTTACTTCTAACCCCAACGCTATGCCTAACAAAAACCCTAACCCTTGACCCTAACCCTTCACCCTAACCCCTAAGCCTTACCCTAACCCTTAACCCTAATCCTAATCCTAACCATTAAACCTAACCCTAGCTCTTAAAGCTAACCCTAAACCTTACCCTCACGACTAGACCTAACCCTGACACTAACCTAACACCTAACCCTAACCAGAACCCCTAAAGCTAAGTCTGAACCCTATCCCTAACCCTAGCAGTAAACTTTAACCCTAAACCTAAGCCCAACCCGTAACCCTAATCCTATCCTTTTACCCTAAAACTAACCCCTAAACCTAACCCCTGTACCTCACCCAAACTCTAACCCCAATCCTAATTCTAACCATACCCCTTCATAAAACACTAACTCCTAACCGCTAACCCTAACACTAACCAAAAACCCTAATCACTAATCCCTAACCCTAACGCTTAACCTTTACCCTAACCGTTAACCCTCACCCTAAATCTTAACACTGACCTTAACCTTAACCTTTAACTCTAAGCCTAACCCTTAACCCTACAGTAAGGAAGACCCTTAATGCTAATGGTATCCCTTATCCCTAACCCTAACACTACAGCTAAAAATAACCCTAACCTTTGATCCTTAAACCTAACCCCTAACACTTACTTTAACCCCAAACCCTAACCCTAATCCTAAGCACTAAACCTAACCCTATCTCTTAACCCTAACGCTAGCCCTTACCCTAATGCCTAGATCTAACCCTAAATCGAACCTACCGCCTAATCCTAACCTTAAGCCCTAATGCTAACTCTAACCCTGAACCCTAAACCTACCCGTAACACTTAACACTAACCCTATCCGTGAACCTTAACCCTGACGCTAACCATTACCCGTACCCAAGCATTTAACCCTGACCCTACCCCTAATCCCTAATGATAACCCTAACACTAAACCCTCACCCTACTCCCAACACTTAACCCTAATCCTGTCCCTTAACCCTAACCCTAATGCTAACCCCTAAACGTAACCCTCACTGTGACCAGTAAACCTAACCCTAACCTCTAACACAAACCATAGCACATAACTCTAACCCTAAAAGAACCCTAAACCTAACCCTAATCCCTAACACTTAAGATTAACCCTAAGCGTTAACTCTCACGCTAACCTTTAATCCTCACCCTAATCCTAATCTTCAACCCTTAACCTAACACTTAACCCTACCCTGTACCAAACCCTAACCCCTCATCTTCACCCTAACCGTAAACCTCAACCCTAAAAAAAAGTGTAACCGTTAAACCTAAGAGTAACCTTTAACCCTAACCCTAAGCCCTAACCCTAAGCCCTCACCCTAACACTAAACTTCATCCTTAACCCTAACCATAATCCTAACCCTAAATCTAATTCTCAGATTTCTTGCTTTCTTAGAGTTTAGAAAGCCTGCAATCCTCCCATGCCATGCGTGAAAGGAGGCTCTACCACTGAGTCCTGCATGAAACCCACGGGCCCATACCCAGAGTATGATAGAGTGGGTTCCCGGGTACAATCCCAGCCCCCTAAACTCCCCCCGCCCGCCTAATGCAGACAGGGCCCGTGCGCTAAGCATAAACAATACCTTTAACAGACAACCCTAACCCTGAACATAACAACCCAACCCTGTTCCTATTTCTCCCCTTAACACGTAAACCTCACCGTGCGCCTAACTTTAACCTCTTATCCTAACGTTAATGCATAACCCATTTCCTGAGAACAACCCCTATCCCATAATTCTAACCCTATCTCCTAGTCATCACTGTGACACCTAATCCCTAACCCTAATTCTAAACCGCTAACCCTAACCGTAACCCTACCTACAACCCTAACACTGACAGTAACCCTTACTTCTAACCCCAACGCTATTCCTAACAAAAACCCTAACCCTTTACCCTAACCCTTCACCCTAACCCCTAAGCCTTACCCTAACCCTTAACCCTAATCCTAATCCTAACCATTAAACCTAACCCTAGCTCTTAAACTAACCCTAAACCTTACCCTGACGACTAGACCTAACCCTGACACTAACCTAACACCTAACCCTAAACAGAACCCCTAAAGCTAAGTCTGAACCCTATCCCTAACCCTAGCAGTAAACGTTAACCCTAAACGTAAGCCCAACCCGTAACCCTAATCCTATCCTTTTACCCTAAAACTAACCCCTAAACCTAACCCCTACACCTCACCCTAACTCTAACCCCAATCCTAATTCTAACCATACCCCTTCATAAAACACTAACTCCTAACCGCTAACCCTAACACTAACCAAAAACCCTAATCACTAATCCCTAACCCTAACGCTTAACCTTTACCCTAACCGTTAACCCTCACCCTAAATCTTAACACTCACCCTAACCTTAACCTTTAATTCTAAGCCTAACCCTTAACCCTACAGTAAGGAAGACCCTTAATGCTAATGGGATCCCTTATCCCTAACCCTAACACTACAGCTAAAAATAACCCTAACCTTTGATCCTTAAACCTAACCCCTAACACTTACTTTAACCCCAAACCCTAACCCTAATCCTAAGCATTAAACCTAACCCTATCTCTTAAACCTAACGCTAGCCCTTACTCTAACGCCTAGATCTAACCCTAAATCGAACCTACCGCCTAATCCTAACCTTAAGCCCTAATGCTAACTCTAACCCTGAACCCTAAACCTACCCGTAACCCTTAACACTAACCCTATCCGTGAACCTTAACCCTGACCCTAACCATTACCCGCACCCAAGCATTTAACCCTGACCCTACCCCTAATCCTTAATGATAACCCTAACACTAAACCCTCACCCTACGCCCAACACTTAACCCTAATCCTATCCCTTAACCCTAACCCTAATGCTAACCCCTAAACGTAACCCTCACCGTGACCAGTAAACCTAACCCTAACCTCTAACACAAACCATAGCACATAACTCTAACCCTAAAACTAACCCTAAACCTAACCCTAACCCCTAACTCTTAACCTTAACCCTAAGCGTTAACTCTCACGCTAACCTTTAATCCTAACCCTAATCCTAATCTTCAACCCTAAACCTAACACTTAACCCTAACCCTGTACCAAACCCTAACCCCTCATCTTAACCCTAACCGTAAACCTCAACCCTAAACCAAAGTGAAACCGTTAAACCTAAGAGTAACATTTAACCCTAACCCTAAGCCCTAACCCTAAGCCCTCACCCTAACACTAAACTTCATCCTTAACCCTAACCATAATCCTAACCCTAAATCTAATTCTCAGACTTCTTACTTTCTTAGAGTTTAGAAAGCCTGCAATCCTCCCATGCCATGCGTGAAAGGAGGCTCTACCACTGTGTCCTGCATGAAACCCTCGGGCCCATACCCAGAGTATGATAGAGTGGGTTCCCGGGTACAATCCCAGCCCCCTAAAGTCCCCCCGCCCGCCTAATGCAGACAGGGCCCGTGCGCTAAGCATAAACAAAACCTTGAATAGATAACCCTAACCCTGAACATAACACCCAACCCTGTTCCTATTTCGCCCCTTAACACGTAAACCTCACCGTGCGCCTAACTTTAACCTCTTATACTAACGTTAATGCATAACCCATTTCCTGAGAACAACCCCATCCCATAATTCTAACCCTATCTCCTAGTCATCACTGTGACACCTAATCCCTAACCCTAATTCTAAACCGCTAACCCTAACCGTAACCCTACCTACAACCCTAACACTGACAGTAACCCTTACTTCTAACCCCAACGCTATGCCTAACAAAAACCCTAACCCTGCACCCTAACCCCTAAGCCTTACCCTAACCCTTAACCCTAATCCTAATCCTAACCATTAAACCTAACCCTAGCTCTTAAAGATAACCCTGAACCTTGCCCTCACGACTAGACCTAACCCTGACACTAACCTAACACCTAACCCTAACCAGAACCCCTAAAGCTAAGCCTGAACCCTATCCCTAACCCTAGCAGTAAACTTTAACCCTAAACCTAAGCCCAACCCGTAACCCTAATCCTATCCTTTTACCCTAAAACTAACCCCTAAACCTAACCCCTATACCTCACCCTAACTCTAACCCCAATCCTAATTCTAACCATACCCCTTCATAAAACACTAACTCCTAACCGCTAACCCTAACACTAACCAAAAACTCTAATCACTAATCCCTAACCCTAACGCTTAACCTTTACCCTAACCGTTAACCCTCACCCTAAATCTTAACACTGACCCTAACCTTAAGCTTTAACTCTAAGCCTAACCCTTAACCCTACAGTAAGGAAGACCCTTAATGCTAATGGGAACCCTTTTCCGTAACCCTAACACTACAGCTAAAAATAACAGTAACCTTTCATCCTTAAACCTAACCCCTAACACTTACTTTAACCCCAAACCCTAACCCTAATCCTAAGCATTAAACCTAACCCTATCTCTTAACCCTAACGCTAGCCCTTACCCGAACGCCTAGATCTAACCCTAAATCGAACCTACCGCCTAATCCTAACCTTAAACCCTAATGCTAACTCTAACCCTGAACCCTAAACCTACCCGTAACCCTTAACACTAACACTATCCGTGATCCTTAACCCTGACCCTAACCATTACCCGCACCCAGGCATTTAACCCTGAACCTACCCCTAGTCCTTACTGATAAACCTAACACTAAACCCTAACCCTAAGGCCAACACTTAACCGTAATCCTATCCCTTAACCCTAACCCTAACCCTAACCCTAATGCTAACCCCTAAACGTAACCCTAACCGTCACCAGTAAACCTAACCCTAACCTCTAACACAAACCATAGCACATAACTCTAACCCTAAAACTAACCCTAACCCTAAACCTAACCCTAAACCCTAACTCTTAACCTTAACCCTAAGCGTTAACTCTCACGCTATCCTATAATCCTAACCCTAATCCTAATCTTCAACCCTAAACCTTACACTTAATCCTAACCCTGTACCAAACCCTAACCCCTCATCTTAACCCTAACCGTAAACCTAAACCCTAAACCAAAGTGTAACCGTTAAACCTAAGAGTAACCTTTAACCCTAACCCTAATCCCTAACCCGAAGTCCTCACCCTAACACTAAACTTCATCCTTAACCCTAACCAGAATCCTAACCCTAAATCTAATTCTCAGACTTCTTGCTTTCTTAGAGTTTAGAAAGCCTGCAATCCTCCCATGCCATGCGTGAAAGGAGGCTCTACCACTGTGTCCTGTATGAAACCCACGGACCCATACCCAGAGTATGATAGAGTGGGTTCCCGGGTACAATCCCAGCCCCCAAAACTCCCCCCCGCCCGCCTAATGCAGACAGGGCCCGTGCGCTAAGCATAAACAATACCTTTAACAGATAACCCTAACCCTGAACATAACCCCCAACCCTGTTCCTATTTCTCCCCTTAACACGTAAACTTCACCGTGCGCCTAACTTTAACCTCTTATCCTAACGTTAATGCATAACCCATTTCCTGAGAACAACCCCTATCCCATAATT
Source organism: Eulemur rufifrons (assembly GCF_041146395.1). Taxonomy (NCBI): domain Eukaryota; kingdom Metazoa; phylum Chordata; class Mammalia; order Primates; family Lemuridae; genus Eulemur; species Eulemur rufifrons. The sequence goes on from NW_027182953.1 coordinate 189,020, forward strand.
CTAACCCTATCTCCTAGTCATCACTGTGACACCTAATCCCTAACCCTAATTCCAAACCGCTAACCCTAACCGTAACCCTACCTACAACCCTAACACTGACAGTAACCCTTACTTCTAACCCCAACGCTATGCCTAACAAAAACCCTAACCCTTGACCCTAACCCTTCACCCTAACCCCTAAGACTTACCCTAACCCTTAACCCTAATCCTAATCCTAACCATTAAACCTAACCCTAGCTCTTAAAGCTAACCCTAAACCTTACCCTCATGACTAGACCTAACCGTGACACTAACCTAACACTTAACCCTCACCAGAACCCCTAAAGCTAACCCTGAACCCTATCCCTAACCCTAGCAGTAAACTTTAACCCTAAACCTAAGCCCTACCCGTAACCCTAATCCTATGCTTTTACCCTAAAACTAACCCCTAAACCTAACCCCTATACCTCACCCTAACTCTAACCCCAATCCTAATTCTAACCATACCCCTTCATAAAACACTAACCGCTAACCTAACACTAATCAAAAACCCTAATCACTAATCCCTAACCCTAACGCTTAACCTTTATCCTAACCGTTAACCCTCACCCTAAATCTTAACACTGACCCTAACCTTAACCTTTAACTCTAAGCCTAACCCTTAAGCCTACAGTAAGGAAGACCCTTAATGCTAATGGGATCCCTTATCCCTAACCCTAACACTACAGCTGAAAATAACCCTAACCTTGGATCCTTAAACCTAACCCCTAACACTTACTTTAACCCCAAACCCTAACCCTAATCCTAAGCATTAAACCTAACCCTATCTCTGAACCCTAACGCTAGCCCTTACCCTAACGCCTAGATCTAACCCTAAATTGAATCTACCGCCTAATCCTAACCTTAAGCCCTAATGCTAACTCTAACCCTGAACCCTAAACCTACCCGTAACCCTTAACACTAACCCTATCCGTGAACCTTAACCCTGACCCTAACCATTACCCGCAACCAAGCATTTAACTCTCACCCTACCCCTAATCCTTAATGATGACACTAACACTAAACCCTAACCCTAAGGCCAACACTTAACCCTAATCCTATCCCTTAACCCTAACCCTAACGCAAACCCCTAAACGTAACCCTAACCGTGACCAGTAAACCTAACCATAACCTCTAACACAAACCATAGAACATAACTCTAACCCTAAAACTAAACCTAACCCCAACCCTAACCCTAAACCCTAACTCTTAACCTTAACACTAAGCGTTAACTCTAACGCTAACCTTTAATCCTAACCCTAATCCTAATCTTCAACCCTAAACCTAACACTTAACCCTAACCCTGTACCAAACCCTAACCCCTCATCTTAACCCTAACCGTAAACCTCAACCCTAAACCAAAGTGTAACCGTTAAACCTAAGAGTAACCTTTAACCCTAACCCTAATCCCTAACCCTAAGCCCTCACCCTAACACTAAACTTCATCCTTAACCCTAACCATAATCCTAACCCTAAATCTAATTCTCAGACTTCTTACTTTCTTAGAGTTTAGAAAGCCTGCCATCCTCCCATGCCATGCGTGAAAGGAGGCTCTACCACTGTGTCCTGCATGAAACCCACGGGCCCATACCCGGAGTATGATAGAGTGGGTTCCCGGGTACAAATCCAGCCTCCTAAACTCCCCCCGCCCGCCTAATGCAGACAGGGCCCGTGCGCTAAGCATAAACAAAACCTTTAACAGATAACCCTAACCTGAACATAATACCCAACCCTGTTCCTATTTCTCCCCTTAACACGTAAACCTCACCTTGCGCCTAACTTTAACCTCTTATACTAACGTTAATGCATAACCCATTTCCTGAGAACAACCCCTATCCCATAATTCTAACCCTATCTCCTAGTCATCACTGTGACACCGAATCCCTAACCCTAATTCTAAACCGCGAACCCTAACCGTAACCCTACCTACAACCCTAACACTGACAGTAACCCTTACTTCTAACCCCAACGCTATGCCTAACAAAATCCCTAACCCTGCACCCTAACCCCTAAGCCTTACCCTAACCCTTAACCCTAATCCTAATCCTAACCATGAAACCTAACCCTAGCTCTTAAAGATAACCCTGAACCTTGCCCTCACGACTAGACCTAACCCTGACACTAACCTAACACCTAACCCTAACCAGAACCCCTAAAGCTAAGCCTGAACCCTATCCCTAACCCTAGCAGTAAACTTTAACCCTAAACGTAAGCCCAACCCGTAACCCTAATCCTATCCTTTTACCCTAAAACTAACCCCTAAACCTAACCCCTATACCTCACCCTAACTCTAACCCCAATCCTAATTCTAACCATACCCCTTCATAAAACACTAACTCCTAACCGCTAACCCTAACACTAACCAAAAACCCTAATCACTAATCCCTAACCCTAACGCTTAACCTTTACCCTAACTGTTAACCCTCACCCTAAATCTTAACACTGACCCTAACCTTAACCTTTAACTCTAAGCCTAACCCTTAACCCTACAGTAAGGAAGACCCTTAATGCTAATGGGATCCCTTTTCCGTAACCCTAACACTACAGCTAAAAATAACAGTAACCTTTCATCCTTAAACCTAACCCCTAACACTTACTTTAACCCCAAACCCTAACCCTAATCCTAAGCATTAAACCTAACCCTATCTCTTAACCCTAACGCTAGCCCTTACCCGAACGCCTAGATCTAACCCTAAATCGAACCTACCGCCTAATCCTAACCTTAAGCCCTAATGCTAACTCTAACCCTGAACCCTAAACCTACCCGTAACCCTTAACACTAACCCTATCCGTGAACCTTAACCCTGACCCTAACCATTACCCGCACCCAGGCATTTAACCCTGACCCTACCCCTAGTCCTTAATGCTAACCCTAACACTAAACCCTAACCCTAAGGCCAACACTTAACCGTAACCCTATCCCTTAACCCTAACCCTAACCCTAACCCTAATGCTAACCTCTAAACGTAACCCTATCCGTGCCCAGTAAACCTAACCCTAACCTCTAACACAAATCATAGCACATAACTCTAACCCTAAAACTAACCCTAACCCTAACCCTAACCCTAAACCCTAACTCTTAACCTTAACCCTAAGCGTTAACTCTCACGCTAACCTTTAATCCTAACCCTAATCCTAATCTTCAACCCTAAACCTAACACTTAACCCTAACCCTGTACCAAACCCTAACCGCTCATCTTAACACTAACCGTAAAACTCAACCCTAAATCAAAGTGTAACCGTTAAACCTAAGAGTAATCTTTAACCCTAACCCTAATCCCTAACCCTAAGCCCTCACCCTAACACTAAACTTCATCCTTAACCCTAACCATAATCCAACCCTAAATCTCATTCTCAGACTTCTTTCTTTCTTAGAGTTTAGAAAGCCTGCAATCCTCCCAAGCCATGCGTGAAACGAGGCTCTACCACTGTGTCCTGCATGAAACCCACGGGCCAATACCCG
>NW_027182953.1:202500-205000 GCF_041146395.1 Eulemur rufifrons
TAGACCTAACCCTGACACTAACCTAACACCTAACCCTAACCAGAACCCCTAAAGCTAACCCTGAACCCTATCCCTAACCCTAGCAGTAAACTTTAACCCTAAAACTAAGCCCAATCCATAACCCTAATCCTATCCTTTTACCCTAAAACTAACCCCTAAACCTAACCCCTATACCTCACCCTAAATCTAAACCCAATCCTAATTCTAACCATACCCCTTCATAAAACACTAACTCCTAATCGCTAACCCTAACACTAACCAAAATCCCTAATCACTAATCCCTAACCCTAACGCTTAACCTTTACCCTAACCGTTAACCCTCACCCTAAATCTTAACACTGACCCTAACCTTAACCTTTAACTCTAAGCCTAACCCTTAACCCTACAGTAAGGAAGACCCTTAATGCTAATGGGATCCCTTATCCCTAACCCTAACACTACAGCTAAAAATAACCCTAACCTTGGATCCTGAAACCTAACCCCTAACACTTCCTTTAACCCCAAACCCTAACCCTAATCCTAAGCATTAAACCTAACCCTATCTCTTAACCCTAACGCTAGCCCTTACCCTAACGCCTAGATCTAACCCGAAATCTAACCTACCGCCTAATCCTAACCTTAAGCCCTAATGCTAACTCTAACCCTGAACCCTAAACCTACCCGTAACCCTTAACACTAAACCTATCCGTCAACCTTAACCCTGACCCTAACCATTACCCGCACCCAAGCATTTAACCCTGACCCTACCCCTAATCCTTAATGATAACCCTAACACTAAACCCTAACCCTAAGCCCAACACTTATCCCTAATCCTATCCCTTAACCCAAACCCTAATGCTAACCCCTAAACATAACCCTAACCGTGACCAGTAAACCTAACCCTAACCTCTAACACAAACCATAGCACTAAACTAACTGAAACTAACCCTATCCCTAACCCTAACCCTAAACCCTAACTCTTAACCTTAACCCTAAGCGTTAACTCTCACGCTAAACTTTAATCCTAACCCTAATCCTAATCTTCAACACTAAACCTAACACTTAACCCTAACCCTGTCCCATAACCTAACCCCTCATCTTAACCCTAATCGTAAACCTCAACCCTAAACCAAAGTGTAACCGTTAAACCTAAGAGTAACCTTTAACCCTAACCCTAATACCTAAGCCTAAGCCCTCACCCTAACACTAAACTTCATCCTTAACCCTAACCATAATCCAACCCTAAATCTCATTCTCACACTTCTTGCTTTCTTAGAGTTTAGAAAGCCTGCCATCCTCCCATGCCATGGGTGAAAGGAGGCTCTACCACTGTGTCCTGCATGAAACCCACGGGCCCATACCCAGAGTATGATAGAGTGGGTTCCCGGGTACAATCCCAGCCCCCTAATCTCCCCCCGCCCGCCTAATGCAAACAGGGCCCGTGCGCTAAGCATAAACAATACCTTTAACAGATAACCCTAACCCTGAACGTAACACCCAACCCTGTTCCTATTTCTCCCCTTAACACGTAAACCTCCCCGTGCGCCTAACTTTAACCTCTTATCCTAACGTTAATGCATAACCCATTTCCTGAGATAAACCGCTATCCCATAATTCTAACCCTATCTCCTAGTCATCACTGTGACACCTAATCCCTAACCCTAATTCTAAACCGCTAACCCTAACCGTAACCCTACCTACAACCCTAACACTGACAGTAACCCTTACTTCTAACCCCAACGCTATGCCTAACAAAAACCCTAACCCTTGACCCTAACCCTTCACCCTAACCCCTAAGCCTTACCCTAACCCTTAACCCTAATCCTAATCCTAACCATTAAACCTAACCTTAGCTCTTAAAGCTAACCCTAAACCTCACCCTCACGACTAGACCTAACGCTGACACTAACCTAACACCTAACCCTAACCAGAACCCCTAAAGCTAACCCTGAACCCTATCCCTAACCCTGGCAGTAAACTTTAACCCTAAAGCTAAGCCCAACCCGTAACCCTAATCCTATCCTTTTACCCTAAAACTAACCCCTAAACCTAACCCCTATACCTCACCCTAACTCTAACCCCAATCCTAATTCTAACCATACCCCTTCATAAAACAATAACTCCTAACCGCTAACCCTAACACTAACCAAAATTCCTAATCACTAATCCCTAACCCTAACGCTTAACCTTTACCCTAACCGTTAACCCTCACCCTAAATCTTAACACTGACCCTAACCTGAACCTTTAACTCTAAGCCTAACCCTTAACCCTACAGTAAGGAAGACCCTTAATGCTAATGGGATCCCTTATCCCTAACCCTAACACTACAGCTAAAAGTAACCCTAACCTTTGATCCTTAAACCTAACCCCTAACACTTACTTTAACCCCAAACCCTAACCCTAATCCTAAGCATTAAACCTAATCCTATCTCTTAACCCTAACGCTAGCCCTTACCCTAACGCCTAGATCTAACCCTAAATATAACCTACCGCCTAATCCTAACCTTAAGCCCTAATGGT
>NW_027182953.1:210000-247500 GCF_041146395.1 Eulemur rufifrons
CCCTATCTCTTAACCCTAAGGCTAGCCCTTACCCTAACGCCTAGATCTAACCCTAAATCTAACCTATCGCCTAATCCTAACCTTAAGCCCTAATGCTAACTCTAACCCTGAACCCTAAACCTAGCCGTAACCCTTAACACTAACCCTATCCGTCAACCTTAACCCTGACCCTAACCATTACCCGCACCAAAGCATTTAACCCTGACCCTACCCCTAATCCTTAATGATAACCCTAACACTATACCCTAACCCTAAGCCCAACACTTATCCCTAATCCTATCCCTTATCCCTAACCATAAGCCTAACCCTAATGCTATCCCCTAAACCTAACCCTCGCCGTGACCAGTAAACCTAACCCTAACCTCTAAGACAAACCATAGCACATAACTCTAACTCTAAAACTAACCCTAACCCTAACCCTAAACCCTAAACCCTAACTCTTAACCTTAACACTAAGAGTTAACTCTCACGCTAACCTTTAATCCTAACCCTAATCCTAATCTTCAACCCTGAACCTAACACTTAACCCTAACCCTGTATCAAACCCTAACCCCTCATCTTAACCCTAACCGTAAACCTCAACCCTAAACCAAAGTGTAACCGTTAAACCTAAGAGTAACCTTTAACCCTAACCCTAAGCCCTAACCCTAAGCCCTCACCCTAACACTAAACTTCATCCTTAACCCTAACCATAATCCTAACCCTAAATCTAATTCTCAGACTTCTTGCTTTCTTAGAGTTTAGAAAGCCTGCAATCCTCCCATGCCATGCGTGAAAGGAGGCTCTACCACTGCGTCCTGAATGAAACCCACGGGCTCATACCCAGAGTATGATAGAGTGGGTTCCCGGGTACAATCCCAGCCCCCTAAACTCCCCCCGCTCGCCCAATGCATACAGGGCCCGTGTGCTAAGCATAAACAATACCTTTAACAGATAACCCTAACCCTGAACATAACACCCAACCCTGTTCCTATTTCTCCCCTTAACACGTAAACCTCACCGTGCGCCTAACTTTAACCTCTTATCCTAACCTTAATGCATAACCCATTTCCTGAGAACAACCCCTATCCCATAATTCTAACCCTATCTCCTAGTCATCACTGTGACACCTAATCCCTAACCCTAATTCTAAACCGCTAACCCTAACCGTAACCCTACCTACAACCCTGACACTGACAGTAACCCTTACTTCTAACCCCAACGCTATGCCTAACAAAAACCCTAACCCTTGACCCTAACCCTTCACCCTAACCCCTAAGCCTTACCCTAACCCTTAACCCTAATCCTAATCCTAACCATTAAACCTAACCCTAGCTCTTAAAGCTAACCCTAAACCTTACCCTCACGACTAGACCTAACCCTGACACAAACCTAACACCTAACCCTAACCAGAACCCCTAAAGCTAACCCTGAACCCTATCCCTAACCCTAGCAGTAAACTTTAACCCTAAACCTAAGCCCAACCCGTAACCCTAATCCTATCCTTTTACCCTAAAACTAACCCCTAAACCTAACCCCTATACCTCACCCTAACTCTAACCCCAATCCTAATTCTAACCATACCCCTTCATAAAACACTAACTCCTAACCGCTAACCCTAACACTAACCAAAAACCCTAATCACTAATCCCTAACCCTAACGCTTAACCTTTACCCTAACCGTTAACCCTCACCCTAAATCTTAACACTGACCCTAACCTTAACCTTTAACTCTAAGCCTAACCCTTAACCCTACAGTAAGGAAGACCCTTAATGCTAATGGGATCCCTTATCCCTAACCCTAACACTACAGCTAAAAATAAGCCTAAGTTTTGGTCCTTAAACCTAACCCCTAACACTTACTTTAACCCCAAACCCTAACCCTAATCCTAAGCATTAAACCTAACCCTATCCCTTAACCCTAACGCTAGCCCTTACCCTAACGCCTAGATCTAACCCTAAATCGAACCTACCGCCTAATCCTAACCTTAAGCCCTAATGCTAACTCTAACCCTGAACCCTAAACCTACCCGTAACCCTTAACACTAACCCTATCCGTGAACCTTAACCCTGACCCTAACCATTACCCGCACCCAAGCATTTAACCCTGACCCTTCCCCTAATCCTTAATGATAACCCTAACACTAAACCCTAACCCTAAGCCCAGCACTTATCCCTAATCCTATCCCTTAACCCTAACCCTAACCCTAATGCTACCCCCTAAACGTAACCCTAACCGTGACCAGTAAACCTAACCCTAACCTCTAACACAAACCATAGCACATAACTCTAACCCTAAAACTAACCCTAACCCTAACCCTAAACCCTAACTCTTAACCTTAACCCTAAGCGTTAACTCTCACGCTAACCTTTAATCCTAACCCTAATCCTAATCTTCAACCCTAAACCTAACACTTAACCCTAACCCTGTACCAAACCCTAACCCCTCATCTTAACCCTAATCGTAAACCTCAACCCTAAACCAAAGTGTAACCGTTAAACCTAAGAGTAACCTTTAACCCTAACCCTAATCGCTAACCCTAAGCCCTCACCCTAACACTAAACTTCTTCCTTAACCCTAACCAGAATCCTAACCCTAAATCTAATTCTCAGACTTCTTGCTTTCTTAGAGTTTAGAAAGCCTGCAATCCTCCCATGCCATGCGTGAAAGGAGGCTCTACCACTGTGTCCTGCATAAACCCACGGGCCCATACCCAGAGTATGATAGAGTGGGTTCCCGGGTACAATCCCAGCCACCTAAACTCCCCCCGCCCGCTTAATGCAGACAGGGCCCGTGCGCTAAGCATAAACAATACCTTTAACAGATAACCCTAACCCTGAACGTAACACCCAACCCTGTTCCTATTTCTCCCCTTAACACGTAAACCTCACCGTGCGCCTAACTTTAACCTCTTATCCTAACGTTAATGCATAACGCATTTCCTGAGAACAACCCCTATCCCATAATTCTAACCCTATCTCCTAGTGATCACTGTGACACCTAATCCCTAACCCTAATTCTAAACCGCTAACCATAACCGTAACCCTACCTACAACTCTAACACTGACAGTAACCCTTACTTCTAACCCCAACGCTATGCCTAATAAAAACCCTAACCCTTCACCCTAACCCCTAAGCCTTACCCTAACCCTTAACCCTAATCCTAATCCTAACCTTTAAACCTAACCCTAGCTCTTAAAGGTAACCCTAAACCTTACCCTCACGACTAGACCTAACCCTGACACTAACCTAACACCTAACCCTAACCAGAACCCCTAAAGCTAACCCTGAACCCTATCCCTAACCCTAGCAGTAAACTTTAACCCTAAACCTAAGCCCAACCCGTAACCCTAATCCTATCCTTTTACCCTAAAACTAACCCCTAAAACTAACCCCTATACCTCACCCTAACTCTAACCCCAATCCTAATTCTAACCATACCCCTTCATAAAACACTAACTCTTAACCGCTAACCCTAACACTAACCAAAAACCCTAATCACTAATCCCTAACCCTAACGCTTAACCTTTACCCTAAGAAGTAGGAGAGTCATATGTATGAACGGTTACATTCACGCAGAGAAAGAAACTGTTGGGTGATGTATGTACGCATGTTAATCTATACTTTGGAGGAAGTTCGAGAGTCATATCTGGGGAAAATTGCAGTCACTTAGAGAAAGCAACAATCGGGGGCCGTTTTGTAGATCTGCTAAATTCTATTTTGGAAGAAGAGTGAAATTCATATGTGGGAACGCTTATGTTCACTCAGAGAAATCAACGATAGGGCAGTGTTTCCTTGGGATGCTAAAGTGTAGTTTGGAAGAAGTTCGCGAGTCTTATATAAGAAAGCTTACAGTCACCTAGAGAAAGTAACTCTCGGCAGATTGTTTCTAAGCGTGCTAAACTCTAATTTGCATCAATTGTGAGAGTCAAACATGGGAACGCTTACATTCACTCAGAGAACGCAACGTTTGGGTGGTGGTTTGTAAGCATTCTAAACTGTATTTTGGAGGAAGTAGGAGAGTCATATATACGAATGCTTACATTCACGCAGAGAAAGCAACTCTGTGATCGTATTTTGTTGGCATGCTAAACTGTGGTTTGGAAGAAGTTCGAGAGCCTTATATAGGAAAGATTACAGTGACACAGAGAAAACAACTCTCTGTAGTTTGTTGGTAGGTCTACTAAACTGTAATTTGGATGATGTGTGAGAACGCTTGCATTCACTCAGAGAAAGAACTTTGTCGTGGTGGTTTGTAGGAATAACAACTGTAGTTCGAAGAAGTAGGAGAGTCATATATGAACGGTTACATTCACGCAGAGAAAGCAACTGTGGAGTGGCGTATGTAATCATCATAATCTGTAGTTTGGAGGAAGTTCGAGAGTCATATCTGGGGAAAATTAGAGTCATTTAGAGAAAGGAACAATCGGGGGCTGGTGTGTAGGTCTGCTAAATTCTATTTTGGAAAAAGAGTGAGAGTCATATATGGGAACGCTTATGTTGACTCAGAGAAATCAACGATGGGGCGCTGTATTGTTGGCATGCTAAACTGTAGTTTGGAAGAAGTTCGAGAGTCTTATATAGGAAAGTTTACAGTCACCTAGAGAAAGCAACTCACAGGAGGTGGTTTGTAAGCCGCTAAACTCTAATTTGGATGAAGTGAAAGAGGCATACATGGATACGCTTCATTCACTCAGAGAAAGGTAAATTGGGGTGCCGGTTTGTAGGTATACTAACTCCAGTTTGGAAGAAGTACTAGAGTCATATATATGAACGCTTATATGGACACAAAGAAAGCAACTATGGGGTGGTGTTTTGTAGGCCTGCTAAAATATAGTTTGGAAGAAGTTCGAAAGCAGACAGTCACTTAGAGAAAGCAACTCTTGGCGGTGGATTTTTAGGTCTGCTAAATTGTATTTTGAAAGAAGTACCAGAGTCATATATTCAAACGCTTACATTCATGCAGAGAAAGGAACTGTGGGGTGGTGTTTTCTAGGCGTGCTAAACTCTAGTTTGGACGAAGTTTGAGAATCACATATAAGAAAGCTTAGAGTCACTTAGAGAAAGCAAATCTCTGGGTGTGGAATGTAGGCGTGCTAAACTCTATTTTGGTTTAGATTGAGAGTCATATATGGAAAGGGTTACATTCACTCAGAGAAAGCAACGATGGTGTGGTGGTTTGTAGGCATACTAAACTCTAGTTTGGAAGAAGTAAGAAAATGATATATGGGAACGCTTACATTCATGCAGAGAAAGCAATTATGGGGTGGCTTTTTTGTACCCATGCTAATCTCTAGTTTGGAAGAAGTTATATAGGAAAGCGTACACTCATTTATAGAAACCAACTTTCGGGGGATGAAGGGTAGGCCTGCAAAACTCTACTTTGGAAGAAGTGGGAGAGTCATATTGGGGACCACGTACATTGACTCAGAGAAATCGAGGATGGGGTTGTGTTTTGTAGGCATACTAAACTCTAGTTTGGAGAAAGTACGAGAATCATATATAGGAACGCTTACATTCATGCAGAGAAAGCAACTATGGAGTGAGGTTTGTATGCCTACTAAACTATAGTTTGGAGGAAGTTTAGAATCTTATATAGCAAAGCTTACAGTCACCTAGAGAGAGCAACTCTTGGGAGATGATTTCTAAGCCTGATAATTTGCACCAACTCTTTTTTTTTTTTTTTTTTTTTTTTTGAGACAGAGTCTCACTCTGTTGCCCAGGCTAGAGTGAGTGCCGTGGCGTCAGCCTAGCTCACAGCAACCTCAAACTCCTGAGCTCAAGCAATCCTCCTGTCTCAGCCTCCCGAGTAGCTGGGACTACAGGCATGCACCACCATGCCCGGCTAATTTTCTCTATATATATTTTTAGCTGTCCATATAATTTCTTTCTATTTTTAGTAGAGATGGGGTCTCGCTCTTGCTCAGGCTGGTCTCGAACTCCTGAGCTCAAACGATCCGCCCACCTCGGCCTCCCAGAGTGCTAGGATTACAGGCGTGAGCCACCGCGCCCGGCCTGCACCAACTCTTAAAGTCAAGTATGGGAAGGTTTACATCCACTCAGAACGCAAGGTTTGGGTTGCAGTTTGTGGCCTTAATTGTAGTTCGGAAGAAGTAGGAAAGTCATATATATGAACGGTTACATTCACGCAGACAAACCAGCTATGGAGTGATGTGTGTATGCCTACTAAACTATAGTTTGGAGGATGTTCGAGAGTCATATCTGGAAAGCTTACAGTCATTTAGAGAAAGAAACTCTCAGGGGGTGCTTCGTAGGCCTGCTAAACTCTATTTTCAAAGAAGTGTTAAAATCATATACAGGAACGCTTACATTCACTCAGAGAAAGCAACGTTGGGGTGGCCGTTTTTGAGCATACTAAACTCTACTTTGGAAGAGGTACAAGAGACATAAATACGAACGCTTACATTAACACAGAGAAAGCAAATACGAGGTGCTGTAGTGCAGGCATGCTAAACTATAGATTAGAAGAAGTTCGAAAGCTGACAGTCACTTAGAGAAAGCAACTCTTGGCGGGTGATTTTTAGGTCTGCTAAATTGTATTTTGAAAGACGTACCAGAGTCATATACAAACGCTTACATTCATGCAGAGAAAGAAACTATGGGGTGATGTGTTGTGGGGATGCTAAACTGCAGTTTGGAAGGTGTTCGAGAGTGTTATATAGGATAGCTTACAGTCACCTACAGAAAGCAACACTCGGGACAGCTTTACAAGCCTCTAAACACTAATTAGCAGCAATTGTGAGAGTCAAACATGGGAACGCTTACATTCATTCAGAGAACGCAACGTTTGGGTGGCTGGTTTTTAAGCATTCTAAACTGTATTTTGGAGGAAGTAGGAGAGTCATATATACGAATGCTTACATTCACGCAGAGAAAGCAACTCTGTGGTCGTATTTTGTTGGCATGCTAAACTGTGGTTTGGAAGAAGTTCGAGAGCCTTATATAGGAAAGATTACAGTGACACAGAGAGAACAACTCTCTGTAGTTTCTTGGTAGGTCTGCTAAACTGTGATTTGGATGAAGTGTGAGAACGCTTGCATTCACTCAGAGAAAGAACTTTGTCGTGGTGGTTTGTAGGAATAACAACTGTAGTTCAAAGAAGTAGGAGAGTCATATATGAACGGTTACATTCACGCAGAGAAAGCAACTGTGGGGTGGCGTAGGTAATCATCATAATCTGTAGTTTGGAGGAAGTTCGAGAGTCATATCTGGGGAAAATTAGAGTCACATAGAGAAAGGAACAATCGGGGGCTGGTGTGTAGGTCTGCTAAATTCTATTTTGGAAGAAGAGTGAGAGTCATATATGGGAACGCTTATGTTAACTCAGAGAAATCAACGATGGGACGCTGTATTGTTGGCATGCTAAACTGTAGTTTGGAAGAAGTTCGAGAGTCTTATATAGGAAAGTTTACAGTCACCTAGAGAAAACAACTCACAGGAGGTGGTTTGTAAGCCGCTAAACTCTAATTTGTATGAAGTGAAAGAGGCATACATGGATACGCTTCATTCACTCAGAGAAAGGTAAATTGGGGTGCCGGTTTGTAGGTATACTAACTCCAGTTTGGAAGAAGTACTAGAGTCATATATATGAACGCTTATATGGACGCAGAGAAAGCAACTATGGGGTGGTGTTTTGTAGGCCTGCTAAAATATAGTTTGGAAGAAGTTCGAAAGCAGACAGTCACTTAGAGAAAGCAACTCTCGGCGGTTCATTTTTCGGTCTGCTGAATTGTATTTTGAAAGAAATACCAGAGTCATATATTCAAACGCTTACATTCATGCAGAGAAAGCAACTCTGGAGTGGTGTTTTCTAGGCATGCTAAACTCTAGTTTGGACGAAGTTTGAGAATCACATATAAGAAAGCTTAGAGTCGCTTAAAGCAAATCTCTGGGTGTGGAATGTAGGCGTGCTAAACTCTATTTTGGTTTCGGAGTGAGAGTCATATATGGGAAGGCTTACATTCACTCAGAGAAAGCAACGATGGTGTGGTGGTTTGTAGGCATACTGAACTCTAGTTTGGAAGAAGTAGGAGAATGATATATGGGAACGCTTACATTCATGCAGAGAAAGCAATTATGGGGTGGCTTTTTTGTAGCCACGCTAATCTCTATTTTGCAAGAAGTTAAAGAGTAATATATAGGAAAGCGTACCGTCATTTATAGAAACCAACTTTCGGGGGATGGTTTGTAGGCCTGCAAAACTCTACTTTGGAAGAAGGGGGAGAGTCATATGGGGGACTGGGTACATTCACTCGGAGAAATCAACGATGGGGTTGTGGTTTGTAGGCATACTAAACTCTAGTTTGGAAGAAGGACGAGAATCATATATAGGAACGCTTACATTCATGCAGAGAAAGCAACTATGGAGTGATGTTTGTATGCCTACTAAACGATAGTTTGGAGGATGTTCGAGAGTCATATCTGGAAAGCTTACAGTCATTTAGAGAAAGCAACACTCAGGAGAGCTTTTCAAGCCTGCTAAACTCTAACAAGCAGCGATTGTGAGAGTCAAACATGGGAACGCTTACATTCACTCAGAGAACACAACGTTTGGGTGGTGGTTTGTAGGCATAATAACTGTAGTTCGGAAGAAGTAGAAGAGTCATATATGAACGGTTACATTCACGCAGAGAAAGCAACTGTTGGGTGGCGTATGTATGCATGCTAATCTGTAGTTTGGAGGAATTTCGAGAGTCATATCTGGGGAAAATTACAGTCACTTAGAGAAAGCAACCATCGGGGGCCATTTTGTAGATCTGCTAAATTCTATTTTGAAAGAAGAATGAGAGTCATATATGGGAACGCTTATGATCACGAAGAGAAATCAACTATGGGGCAGTGTTTTGTTGGCATGCTAAACTGTAGTTTGGAAGAAGTTTGCGAGTCTTACATAGGAAATTTTACAGTCACCCAGAGAAAGCAACTCTCGGGAGATTGTTTCTAAGCATGCTAAATTCTAGATTGCATCAATTGTGAGAGTCAAACATGGGAACGCTTACATTGACTCAGAGAACGCAACGTTTGGGTGGTGGTTTGTAAGCATTCTAAACTGTATTTTGGAGGAAGTAGGAGAGTCATATATACGAATGCTTACATTCACGCAGAGAAAGCAACTCTGTGATCGTATTTTGTTGGCATGCTAAACTGTGGTTTGGAAGAAGTTCGAGAGCCTTACATAGGAAAGATTACAGTGACACAGAGAAAAACAAATCTCTGTAGTTTGTTGGTAGGTCTGCTAAACTGTAATTTGGATGAAGTGTGAGAACGCTTGCATTCACTCACAGAAAGAACGTTGTCGTGATGGTTTGTAGGAATAAATGCTGTAGTTCAAAAGAAGTAGGAGAGTCATATATGAACGGTTACATTCACGCAGAGAAAGCAACTGTGGGGTGGTCTATGTAATCATCATAATCTAGTTTGGAGAAAGTTCGAGAGTCATATGTGGGAAAAATTAAAGTCACCTAGAGAATTGGAACCATCGGGTGTTGTGTAGGTCTGCTAAATTCTATTTTGGAAGAAGAGTGAGAGTCATATATGGGAACGCTTATGTTCACTCAGAGAAATCAACGATGGGGCGCTGTATTGTTGGCATGCTAAACTGTAGTTTGGAAGAAGTTCGAGAGTCTTATATAGGAAAGTTTACAGTCACCTAGAGAAAGCAACTCACAGGAGGTGGTTTGTGGGCCGCTAAACTCTAATTTGGATGAAGTGAAAGAGGCATACATGGATACGCTTCATTCACTCAGAGAAAGGTAAATTTGGGTGCCGGTTTGTAGGTATACTAACTCCAGTTTGGAAGAAGTACGAGAGTCATATATATGAACGATTATATGGATGCAGAGAAAGCAACTATGGGGTGGTGTTTTGTAGGCATGATAAAATATAATTTGGAAGAAGTTCGAAAGCTGACAGTGACTTAGAGAAAGCAACTCTTGGCGGTTGATTTTGAGGTCTGCTAAATTGTATTTTGATAGAAGTACAAGAGTCATATATAAAATCGCTTATATTTATGCTGAGAAAGAAACTATGTGGTTATGTTTTGTTGGCGTGCTGAAATGTAGTTTCGAAGACGTTCGACAGTCTTTTATAGGAAAGCTTACAGTCCCCCAGAGGAAGCAACTTTCGAGAGATAGTTTGTAAGCCTGCTAAACTCTACTTTGCATCATTTGGAACAGTCATACTTGGGAACGCTAACATTCTCTGAGAGAACGCAACGTTTGGTTGGTTGTTTGTAAGCATACTAAACTGTATTTTGGAAGAAGTAGCAGAGTCATATATATGAGTGCTTACATTCACGCAGAGAGGGCAACTATGGGGTGGTGTTTTGTAGGCATGCAAATCTCTAGTTGCGAAGAAGTTAAGAGTAATAGGAAAGCTTACAGTCTCACAGAGAAAGCAACCCTTGGGGGCAGGTTTGTAGTTCTGCCAAATTCTATTTTGGATGAAGTGTGAATCTTAAATGGGAACGCTAACATTCACTCAGAGAAAGCAAGGTTGCGGTGGTGATTTTTAGTCACACTAAACTGGAGTTTGGAGGAAGTACGAGAATAAAAGAATGCTTACATTCACTCAGAAAAAGCAACGTTGGGGAGGTGGTTGGTAGGTGTACTATACTTTGGAAGAAGTACGAGCGTGATGCATAGGAACGCTTACATTCACGCAAACTATGGGGTGGCCTTTTGTTGGCATGCTAAACTATGTCCCAAAGTCATATATAGGAAAGCTTATAGTGAGAGAAAGCAACTCTCGGGCGGTGTTTTGTAGGTCCGGCAAATTGCATTTTGAAAGCAGTCCGAGATTCATATAAGGGAAGGCCTATATCCACTCAGAGAAAGCAATGTTAGGCTGGTGGTTTGTAGGCATACTAAACTGTATTTTGGAACTCGTATGTATGACTCTCACACTTGATCCAAATTAGAGTTCACCAGGCCTATAAACCACATCCTGAGAGTTGCTTTCTCTAGGTGAATGTAAGCTTTCCTATGTAAAACTCTCGAACTTCTTCCAAACTGAAGTTTAGCATGCCAACAGTACACCACCGCATCGTTGCTTTCTCTGAGTGAACATAAGCATTCCCTTATATGAATCACTTTTTCCAAAATAGAATTTAGCAGACCTACAAACCAGTCCCCGATGGTTGATTTAGCTATGTGACTGTAATTTTCCCCAGATATGACTCTCAAACTTCCTCCAAAGTATAGATTAACATGCGTACATACACCACCCAACAGTTTCTTTCTCTGCGTGAATGTAACTGTTCATATATATGACTCTCCTACTTCTTCCGACCTACAGTTATTATGCCTACAAACCACCACCCAAACGTTGTGTTCTCTCCGTGAATGTAAGCTTTCCCATATTTGACTCTCACAATTGCTGCTAATTAGTGTTTAGAGGCTTGCAAAGCTGTCCCGAGTGTTGTTTTCTCTAGGTGACTGTAGCTATCCTATATAACACTCTGGAAGTCCTTTCAAACTGCAGTTTAGCATGCCAACAAAACATCACCCCATAGTTTCTTTCTCTGCATAAATGTAAGCGTTTGTGTATATAACTCTTGTACGTCTTTCAAAATACAATTTAGCAGACCTAAAAATCACCCGCCAAGAGTTGCTTTCTCTAAGTGACTGTCAGCTTTCGAACTTCTTCCAATCTATAGTTTAGCATGCCTGCACTACAGCACCCCGTATTTGCTTTCTCTGTGTTAATGTAAGCGTTCCTATGTATGTCTCTCGTACCTCTTCCAAAGTAGAGTTTAGTATGCTCAAAAACGGCCACCCCAACGTTGCTTTCTCTGAGTGAATGTAAGCGTTCCTGTATATGATTCGAACACTTCATTGAAAATAGAGTTTAGCAGGCCTACGAACCACCCCCAGAGAGTTGCTTTCTCTAAATGACTGTAAGCTTTCCAGATATGACTCTCGAACATCCTCCAATCTATCGTTTAGTAGGCATACAAACATCACTCCATAGTTGCTTTCTCTGCATGAATGTAAGCGTTCCTATAAATGATTCTCGTCCTTCTTCCAAACTAGAGTTTAGTATGCCTACAAACCACAACCCCGTCGTTGATTTCTCCGAGTGAATATACCCAGTCCCCCATATGACTCTCCCCCTTCTTCCAAAGTAGAGTTTTGCAGGCCTACAAATCATCCCCCGAAAGTTGGTTTCTATAAATGACGGTACGCTTTCCTATATATTACTCTTTAACTTCTTGCAAAATAGAGATTTGCATGGCTACAAAAAAGCCACCCCATAATTGCTTTCTCTGCATGAATGTAAGCGTTCCCATATATCATTCTCCTACTTCTTCCAAACTAGAGTTCAGTATGCCTACAAACGACCACACCATCGTTGCTTTCTCTGAGTGAATGTAAGCCTTCCCATATATGACTCTCACTCTGAAACCAAAATAGAGTTTGGCACACCTACATTCCACACCCAGAGATTTGCTTTAAGCGACTCTAAGCTTTCTTATATGTGATTGTCAAACTTCGTCCAAACTAGAGTTTAGCATGCCTAGAAACCACCCCACAGTTGCTTTCTCTGCATGAATGTAAGCGTTCATATACATGACTCTCGTACTTCCTCCAAAATACAGTTTAGAATGCCTACAAACCACCACCCAAACGTTGCGTTCTCTGAATGAATGAAAGCATTCCCATGTTTGACTCTCACAATTGATGCAAAGTAGAGTTTAGCAGGCCAAGAAAGGCTCTCCCGAGAGTTGCTTTCTCTAGGTGACTGTAAGCTTTCCTAAATAAGACTCTCCAACTTCTTCCAAACTACAGGTTAACATGCCCACAAAACATCACCCCATGGTTTTTTCTTTGCATGAATGTAAGCATTAGTATATATGACTCTGGTACTTCTTTCAAAATACAATTTAGCAGACCTAAAAATCACCCACCAAGAGTTGCTTTCTCTAAATGACTGTTCAGGTTTGGAACTTCTTCCAAACTATAGCATGCTTACAAAACACCACCACGTAGTTGCTTTCTCTGTGTGAATGTAAGCGTTCCCAAATATCATTCTCGTACTTCTTCCAAACTATTTAGTATGCCTACAAAAACCACCCCAGTGTTGTTTCTCTGAGGGAATGTAAGCGGTCCCATGTTTGACTCTCACACTTCATCCAAATTAGAGTTTAGCATGTGTACAAAAAAATCTCCCGAGAGTTGCTTTCCCTGGGTGACGGTAATCTTTCCTGTATAAGGTTCTCCAACTTCTTCCAAACTACAGTTTAGCATGCCTACAAAACCTGACGCCATAAGTGCTTTCTCTGTGTGAATGTAAGTGTTCCTATATAGGACTCTCGTACTTCTTCCAAACTACAGTTTAGTATGCCCTACAAACCACCACCCAAACGTTGTTTTCTCTGAGTGAATGTAAGCGTTCCCATATATGACTCTCACATTTCAACCAAAATAACTCTATTTCAACCAAAATAACTCTACATTCCACACCCAGAGAGTTGCTTTCTCTACGTGACTGTAAACTTTCCTATATATGACTCTCAAACTTCGTCCAAACTAGAGTTTTGCAAGCCTACAAAACACCACCCCATAGTTGCATTCGGTGCCGGAATGTAAGCGGTTCTACATGTCATTCTCTTGCTTCTTCTAGGAACCACAACCACAACGTTGCTTTCACTGAGTTCCCATATATTATTCTAACACTTCATTGAAAATAGAGTTTAGCAGGCCTACGAAACACCCCCTAGGGTTGCTTTCTCTAAGTGACTGTAAGCTTCCCAGATATGGCTCTCGAACTTCCTCCAAACTATATTTTAGTAGGCATACAAACATCACTCCATAGTTGCTTTCTCTGCGTGAAGGTAAGCTTTCCTATATACGATTCTCGTACTTCTTCCAAACTAGAGTTGACTATGCCTACAAATCACAATCCCATCGTTGATTTCTCTGAGTGAATGCACGTGGTCCCCAATATGACTCTCTCCCACTTCCAAACTGGAGTTTTGCAGGTGTACAAAACATCCCCCGAGAGTTGGTTTCTATGACTGTACCCTTTCCTATATATTACTCCTTAACTTCTTCCAAACTAGAGATTAGCATGGCTACAAAAACGCCACCCCATAATTGCTTTCTCTACGCGAATGTAAGCGTTCCCATATATCATTCTCCTACTTCTTCCAAACTAGAGTTTAGTATGCCTACAAACCACCACGCCGTCGTTGCTTTCTCTGAGGGAATGTAAGCCTTCCCATATATGACTCTCACTCTTAAACCAAAATAGAGTTTAGCAGGCCTACATTCCACACCCAGAGATTTGCTTTCTCTAAGTGACTCTAAGCTTTCTTATATGTGATTCTCAAACTTCGTCCAAACTAGAGTTTAGCATGCCTATAAAACACCACCCCATAGTTACTTTCAGTGCGTCAAAATGTATGTGCTCCTATATGTGATTCTCGTGCTTCTTCCAAACTGCAGTTTAGTAAGCCTACAAACAACCCCATCGTTGCTTTCTCTGAGTGAATGTAAGCGTTCTCATATATGACTCTCACACTTCAACCAAAACAGGGTTTTGCAGGCCTACAAACCACCCGCCAAGACTTGCTTTTTCAAAGTGGCTGTTACCTTTCCTATATAGGACTCTGGAACTTCTCCCAAGCTAGACTTTAACATGTCTACCTGACACTACTCCGTAGTTGCTCTCGCTGTGTGAATGTAAGCGTTCCTATATATGAGTCTTGTACCTCTTCTTAACTAACATCTGGCATGCCAAAATAACACTCCCCCATAGTTGCTTTCTTTGAGTCAATGTAAACATTCCTATATATGTCTCTCGCACTTCTTCCAAACTAGAGTTGAATAAGTCTACAAACCAATCCCCGACAGCTGTTTTCTCTGAACGAATTTAAGCGTTCCTATATATGACTATGGCACTTCCTCCAAACTAGAGTTTAGAAAGCCTACACTCCACCCCTGTTCGTTGCTTTCTCTAAGTTACTGTATGCTTTCCTATACATGGCTCTCGAAATTTTCCAAACTAGAGTTAGCATGCCTACTATACACCTACACATAATTGCTTTGTCTGAGTGAATATAAGCCTTCCTATATATGACTGTCGCACTTTTTCCAAATTAGAGTGTAGCCAGCCTGGAAAGCACCCCTTATAGTTG
The DNA here is from genome assembly GCF_041146395.1 of Eulemur rufifrons. Classification (NCBI taxonomy): domain Eukaryota; kingdom Metazoa; phylum Chordata; class Mammalia; order Primates; family Lemuridae; genus Eulemur; species Eulemur rufifrons. Next base: position 225,141 of record NW_027182953.1, read on the forward strand.
CTTTCATTGAGTGAATGTTAACATTCCTATGTAAGACTCTCGCAACTTTTCCAATCTAAGATTTTAGCAATGCTACAAATCCCCCGCCGAGAGTTCCTATACATAACTGTCCTCTTTTTCCAAGCTAGAGTTTAGGAAGCCTAGAATCCGTCCCCCCGTAGACGCTTTATGTGAACGTAAGCGTTCTATATATGACTCTCGCCTTCCTCCAAACTAGAGCTTAGCAAGCCTACAAACCAACTCCCTATAATTGCTTTCTCTGAATGAATGATATCGTTCCTATATAAGACTCTCGAACTTCTTCCAAACCAGAGTTTAACAAGCCAAAAAAGCACCCCCCATAGATGCTTCCTCTAACTCAAAGCTAATATTCCTATATATGATTCAGCTTCTTCATCCAAACTAGAGTAAGGCAAGCTTACAAATCACACATCAGTAGTTGCTTTCTATAAGTAAATGTAAGCATCCCTATATATGACTATAGCAATTCTTCCAAACTGGAGTTTAGCAAGCCTACAGACCCCAGGACTCCACTCCATAGTACCCTGGGCATTGGCGCCTGCCTGTCATGCAGGACATAGGGGCGGACGCTCATCTCAGACACGGCATTGGTGGATTGTAGGCTTTTTTAAGTTTTTGAATTGAAGAACTCTGAGAATTGGAATTCGGTTTAGGGTAAGGTTAGGTGTTAGGGACTAGGATTAGGTTTAGGGGTTAGGGTTTTAGGTTAGAATTAGGGTTAGGATTACTGTTAGGGTTAGAGATTAGGATTATGTTTAGTGGTTGGGTTTAGGTTTAGGGTGAGAGGCAAGAGTAAGGGTCAGGGATTAGGGTTACTGTTAGGAGTTAGATTCAGGGCTTACGAAGGGTTTGGTTTAGTGATAGGGTTAGGGCTTACGTTTAACGGTGTGTGTTAGGGCACGGGCCCCGTCTAATGTACGGGGCACTGTGGGTGTGGAGCAAGGCTGCGTCCCCACTTCATCTTACCCTTGGTGTTGGGCTTCAACTGTCACGCAGGACAAAGGCAGAGGCTCATGAAACGCATGGTTAGGATTAAGGTTTAAGGTTAGGGTCAAGGTTGAGGGTTAGGGTGAGGGTTAACAGTTAGAGTTAGGGTAAGGGGGTTAGGGATAGGGTTAGGGTTAAGGGTTAGGTTTATGGTTCAGGTTTAAGGTTAGCGTTAGAGGGTAGGGTTAGTGTAACTGTAGGTCAGTGTTGCGGTTAGATCTCTAGGCATTAGGGTAAAGGTCAGGGTTAGGGTTAAGAGTTAGGGTTAAGTTTAATGGTTAAGGATTGGGATTAGGGTTGAGGGTTAGGGTTAAGATTATGGGTAATGACTCAGGATCAAAGGTTAGGGTTATTTTTAGGCGTAGGTTTAGCGTAAGGGGTTAGGGTTAATGTTAGTGTTGTTGGTAGGGTTAAGGTTAGGGTTGGCGTTTCAGAATTAGGGATTAGGTGTTATGGTTATGGCTAGGAGTTAGCGTTAGATTTACGGTATAGGTCTTGTTCTCAGGGTGTCATGCATTAACGTTAAGATAAGGGGTTAAAGTTAGGGTTACGGTGAGCTTTACCTGTTAAGGTGAGCAGTAGGATCAGGGTTAGGTGTTATGTTCTGGGTTAGGGTTATGGGTGAGGAGTAGGGTTTATCCTTAGGGCACGGGCCCTGTATGCACTAGGAGGCGAAGTTAGGGGTCTGTGATGGTCGCTGGGAACCCACTCTATCGCACGCAGTGTATGGGCCTCTGGGTTTCATGCAGGACACTGTGGCAGAGCCGGCTTTCATGCATGGCTTAGCAGGATTGTAGGCTTTCAAAACTCTGAGAAAGCAAGAAGTCTGAGAATTAGATTTAGGGTTAGGATTACGGCACGGTTTAGGGATGAAGATTAGTGGTTAGGGTGAGGGCTTAGGGTTAGGGGTTAGGGTTAGGGTTAGGGTTGCTGGTAGGGTGAAGGTTAGGTTTGACGTTTTAGAATTAGGGATGAGGTGTTACGGTTATGACTATGGTTTAGGATTAGAATTACGGGATAGGGCTTCTTCTCAAGGTGTTATGCATTCACGTTAAGTTAAGGGGCTAAGTTAGGGTTACGGGGAGGTTTATGTTTTAAGGTGAGCAATAGGATCAGGGTTAGGTGTTATGTTCAGGGTGAGGGTTATCTGTTAGGGGTAGTGTTTATACTTAGCGTACGGGCCCTGTCTGCACTGGGCGGGGGGCTGGGGTTAGGGGGATGGGATTGTCCCCGGGAACACACTCTATCGTACGCTGGGTATGGGCTCCTGGGTTTCATGCAGGACACAGTGGCAGAGCCCCCTTTTACTCATGGCATGGGAGGGTTGTAGGCTTTCTAAACTCTGAGAAAGCAAGAACTCTGAGAATTAGATTTAGGGGTAGGATTCTGGTAATGTTTAGGGATGAAGATTAGTGTCAGGGTGGGGTCTTGGGTTAGGGGTTGGGGTTAAAGGTTAGTGTTAGGTTTAACAGTTACAGTTAGGTTTACGGTTAAGTCTCAGGGTTCGGGTTAAGGTTTGGGTTTAGCGTTTGGCACAGGGGTAGGCTTCAGTGTTAGCTTCATGGTTAAAGATTAGGAGTAGGGTTAGTGCGAGGGTTAAGGGTAAGGGTCAAGATTAAGGGTTCAGGTTGGGGTTAGGCTTAGGTTTAGGGTTAGGGGTCAAGGGTCAGGTTTAGGGTTAAGTGTTGGGCTTAGGGTTGGGGTTTAGTGTTAAGTTTATCGTTAAGGATTAGGGTTAGGGTCAGGGTTAAATGCTTGGGTGCGGGTAATGGTTAGGGTCAGGGTTAAGGTTTATGGATAGGGTTAGTGTTAAGGGTTTACGGGTAGGTTTAGGGTTCAGGGTTAGAGTTAGCATTAGGGCTTAAGGTTAGGATTAGGTGGTAGGTTAGATTTTAGGGTTAGATCTAGGCGTTAGAGTAAGGGTTAAGAGATAGGGTTAGGTTTAATGCTTAGGATTAGGGTTAGGGTTTGGGGTTAAAGTAAGTGTTAGGGGTTAGGTTTAAGGATCAAAGGTTAGGGTTATTTTTAGCTGTAGTGTTAGGGTTAGGGATAAGGGATAAGGTTGGCGTGAGGGTTTTCCTTACTGTTAGGGTTAAGGGTCAGGCTTAGATTAAAGGTTAAGGTTAGGGTCAGCGTTAAGGGTTAGGGTGAGGGTTAACGGTTACGGTAAAGGTTAAGCGTTAGTGTTAGGGATTAGCGATTAGGGTTTTTGGTAAGTGTTAGGGTTAGGAGTTAGTGTTTTATGAAGGGGTATGGTTAGAATTAGGATTGGGGTTAGTGTTAGGGTTAGGTTTAGGAGTTAGGTTTAGGGTAAAAGGATAGGATTAGCGTTAAGGGTTGGGCTCAGGTTTAGGGTTAAAGTTTAGTGTTAGGGTTAATGTTTAGTGTTATGGTCCAGTTTAAGTGTTAGGGTGAGGGTTAACGGTTAGGATTAGGCTTAGAGGTTGGGGATATAGTGAGGGTTCAGTGTTAGGGTTAGGTTTAGGGTTCAGGGTTAAGGTTAGCTGTAGGGGTTATGGTTAGGGTTAGGTGTTAGGTTAGTGTCAGGGTTAGGTCTAGTCGTGAGGGTAAGGTTTAGGGTTAGCTTTAAGAGCTAGGGTTAGGTTGAATGGATAGGATTAGGATTAGGGTTAAGGGTTAGGGTAAGGCTTAGGGGTTAGGGTGAAGGGTTAAGGGTTTTTGTTAGGCATAGCGTTGGGGTTAGAAGTAAGGGTTACTGTCAGTGTTAGGGTTGTAGGCAGGGTTACGGTTAGAGTTAGCGGTTTAGAATTAGGGTTAGGGATTAGGTGTTACAGTGACGACTAGGAGATAGGGTTAGAATTATGGGATAGGGGTTGTTCTCAGGGAATGGGTTATACACTAACGTTAGGATAAGAGGTTAAAGTTAGGCTCACGGTGAGGTTTACGTGTTAAGGGGAGAAATAGGAACAGGGTTAGGTGTTATGTTCACGGTGAGGGATATCTGTTACAGGTATTGTTTATGCTTAGCGCACGGGCCCTGTCTGCCTTAGGCGGGGGTGGGGGGAGGTTAGGGGACTGGGATTGTCACCAGGATCCCACTGTATCGTACTCTGGGTATGGGCCCGTGGGTTTGATGCAGGACACAGTGGTAGAGCCTCCTTTCACGCATGGCATGGGAGGATTGCAGGCTTTCTAAACTCTAAGAAAGCAAGAAGTCTGAGAATTAGATTTAGGGTTAGGATTCTGGTTAGAGTTAAGGATGAAGTTTAGTGTTAGGGTGAGGGCTTAGGGTTAGGGATTAGGGTTAGGGTTAATGGTTACTCTTAGGTTTAACGGTTACAGTTCGGTTTAGGGTTGAGGTTTACGGTTAGGGTTAAGATGAGGGGTTAGGGTTTGGTATAGGGTTAGGGTTAGGTACAGGGTTAGGGTTAAGTGTTAGGTTTACGGTTGAAGATTAGGATTAGGGTTAGGATTAAAGGTTAGCGTGAGAGTTAACGGTTAGGGTTAAGGTTAAGAGTTAGGGTTAGGGTTTAGGTTTAGGGTTAAGGGTTAGGGTTAGCTTTAGGGTTCGAGTTATGTGTTAGGGTTTGTGTTAGAGGTTAGGGTTAGGTTTACTGTCCACGGTTAGGGTTACGTTTAGGGGTTAGCATTAGGGTTAAGGATTAGGTTTAGGGTAAGGGTTTAGAGTTAGTGTTGGGCTTTAGGCTCGGGGCTTAGGTTCAGGGTCAGGGGTTAGTGTTGGTGGTAGGGCTTAGATTTATCGGTCAGTTTAAGGGCACAGGACCTGGTTAATCTACGGTGAGAGGGGTGCGGTCGGAGTCATCACGAAAGCACAACATCATTCCCTGGGCCCTGGAACAAGATCTACATGCAGGACTCAGGCAGAGCCTCATCTCACACATGGCATGGCTGTATTGTAGGCTTGCTTCACTCGGGAATGGAAGTAGTGTCAGAATTAGGGTTAGGGTTGGGGTTAGGGGTTTCGAGTTAGGGGTTAGGCTTGTCGTCAGGGTTAGGTGCTAGGGATTAGTGGTTAGGGTTAGAGTTAGTGTTACGGGTTAGGTGTTAACTCTGGTTTAGGGGGCCAGGGTAAGGTTTAGGTTTGGAGTTAGCGTTAGGGTTAGGCGTTAGGGTTAAGGGATAGGGTTAGGGTTAAGGGTTAGGCTTAGGGTAAGGGTTCAGGTTTAGGGTTAGGGTCACGGTTAAGGGTTAGGGTGAGGGTTAACAGTTAGGGATAGGGTTAGGGGGTTAGGGATAGGATTAGGGTTAAGGGTTAGGTTTATGGTTCAGGTTTAAGGTTAACATTAGGGGGTTAGGGTTAGTGTTAACTGTAAGTCAGTGTTAGTGTTAGATCTCTAGGCATTAAGGTAAAGGTTAGGTTTAAGGTTAAGTGTTAGGGTTATGTTTAATGGTTAGGCTTGGGATTAGGGTTAAGTGTTAGGGTTAAGGTTAGGGGTTATGACTAAGGATCAACGGTTAGGGTTATTTTTATGCGTAGGGTTAGGGTAAGGTGTTAGGGTTAGTGTTAGTGTTGTTGGTAGGGTTAAGGTTAGGGTTGGCGTTTCAGAATTCGGGATCAGGTGTTATGGTTATGGCTAGGAGTTAGCGTTAGAATTACAGTATAGTGCTTTTTCTCAGGGTGTCATGCATTAACGTTAAGATAAGGTGTTAAAGTTAGGGTTATGGTGAGCTTTACCTCTTAAGGTGAGCAGTATGATCAGGGTTAGGTGTTATGTTCTGGGTTAGTCTTATGGGTGAGGGGTAGGGTTTATGCTCTGGGCACGGGCCCTGTATGCACTAGGAGGCAAAGATAGGGGTCTGTGATGGTCGCTGGTAATCTACTCTATCGTATGCAGTGTATGGGCCTCTGGTTTCCTGCAGGACACTGTCGCAGAGCGGGCTTTCATGCATGGCTTAGTAGGATTGTAGGCTTTCAAAACTCTGAGAAAGCAAGAAGTCTGAGAATTAGATTTCGGGTTAGGATTACGGCACGGTTTAGGGATGAAGATTAGTGTTAGGGTGAGGGCTTAGGGTTAAGGGTTAGGGTTAGGGTTAGGGTTGATGGTAGGTTGAAGTTTAGGGTTGGCACTTTAGAATATGGATGAGGTGTTATGGTTATGGCTAGGGATTAGGTTTAGAATTATGGGATAGGGCTTCTTCTTTGGGTGCTATGCATTAACGTTAACATAAGGGGATAAATTAGTGTTATGGTTAGGTTTATGTTTTAAGGTGAGCAACAGGATCAGGGTTAGGTTTTATGTTTGGAGTTAGGGTTATCTGTTAGGGATAGTGTTTTTGCTTAGCGCACGGGCCCTGTCTTCACCAGGAGGGGGGGGGGTTAGGGACTAGGATTGCCACTGGGAACCCGCTCTATCATGCACTAGTTATGGGCCCCCGGGTTTCTTGCAGGACACAGTGGCAGAGCCTCCTTTTACTCATGACATGGGAGAATTGTAGGCTTTCTAAACTCTGAGAAAGCAAGAAGTCTGAGAATTAGATTTAGGGGTAGGTTTATGGTAATGTTTAGGGATGAAGGTTAGTGTTAGGGTGCGTTCTGAAGGTCAGTGGTTAGGGTTAAAGGTTAGTGTTAGGTTTAACCGTTACAGTCAGGTTTATGGTTATGTTTTAGGGTTAGGGTTAAGGTTAAGGTTTAGCGTTTGGTACAGTGTTAGGCTTAAGTTTTAGCTTTAGGGTTAAAGATTAGGATTAGGGTTAGGGTTAAGGGCTAGTGTGAGGGTTAATGATAAGGATCAAGACTAAGGGCTAGGGTTTTTGTTAGTGTTAGGAATAAGTCTTCGTGTAGGCTTTAGGGTTAGCGTTAAGTGTTATGGTTAGGGTTAGGTTTAGGGTTCATGGTTAGTGTTATGTTTATGGGTTAGTGTTAGGGTTAGGGATTAGGTTTAGGGTAAGGTTTTAGAGTTCGTGTTCAGCGTTACGGTCGGAGCTTATGTTTACGGTTAGGGGTTAGTGTTAGTGTTAGGGCTGAGATTTAGCTTTTAGTTTAAGGGCACAGGACCTGTTTTATTTACGGTGAGAAGGGTGCTGTCGGAGTCTCCACGAAAGCACAAAATCGTTCCCTGATCCTTGGGAAAGGACCTACATGCAGGACTCAGGTGGAGCCTCATCTCACGCATAGTATAGCTGTATTGTAGGCTTGCTTCACTCTGAGAATGGAAGTAGTGTGAGAATCAGGGTTAGGGTTTGGGTTAGGGGTTTGGAGTTTGGGATTATGGTTCGAGTCAGGGTTAGGTCCTAGGGATTAGGAGTTAGGGTTAGTGTTAGGGATAGGGGTTAGTTGTTGGGTTTGGGTTAGGGTGCTAGGGTTAGGTTTAGGGTTGGGGTTAATATTAGGGTTAGCGTTTAGGGTTAAAGGATAGGATTATGGTTAAGGGTTTGGCTTAGGGTTAGGGTTAAGGGTTAGTGTTAAGGTTTAGGGTTAAGTTCAGGGTTACGTGTTAGGGTGAGGGTTAACAGTTAGGGTTATGGTTAGGGTCTTAGGGGTAGGGTTAGGGTTAGAGTTAGGGGTTAGGATTAAGGGTGAAGTGTTAGGGTTATTTTTAGGCATAGTTTTAAAGTTAGGGGCTAGGGTAATGTTTGGTTTGATGGTAGGTTTAAGGTTAGGGTTAGCAGTTTAGAATTCGCATTAGGGATTAGGTGTTATGGTTATGGCTTGGAGTTAGGGTTAGAATTCAGAGATAGGAGTTGTTCTCAGGGTAAGTGTTATGCATTAACGTTATGATAAGGGGTTAAATTTAGGGTTATGGTGAGATTTACATTTTAAGGTGAGCAATGGGATCAGGGTCAGGTGTTATGTTCAGGGTTATGGTTAGGGGTGAGGGGTAGGGTTTATGCTTACGACTCGGGCCCTGTCTGCACTAGGCAGGGGGGGAGGGGTTTGGGGTTGCGATTGTCGTCGGGAACCCACTCTAGTGTATGCTGAGTATGGGCACTGGGGTTTCCGGCAGGACACAGTGGTAGAGCCTCCTTTTATTCATGGCATGGGAGGATTGTAGGCTTTCTAACGCTGAGAAAGCAAGAAGTCTGATAATTAGATTTAGGGTTAGGATTATAGTTAGGGTTAGGAATGAGGTTAGTGCTAGGGTGAGGGATTAGGGCTAGGGATTATGGGTAGAGTAAAGGTTAAATGTTAGAGTTAGGTTTAACGGTTACAGTTAGGTTTAGGGTTACGTTTTAGGGTGAGGGTTATGGTTAGGGGTTAGGGTTTGGTACAGGGTTAGGGTTAAGTGTTAGGTTTAGGGTTAAAGATTAGAATTCGGATTAGGGTTGACGGTTAGTGTGAGTGTTAATGGTTAGGTTTGTGTTTAAGGGTTAGGGTTAGGGTTTAGGGCTAGTGTTAAGCGTTCGTGTTAGATTTAGGGTTAGAGTAAAGTGTTATGGTTAGGGTTATGGGTTAGCATTAGGGTTAAAGGTTAAGGGTTAGGTTTATTTTCAGGCACAGGGTTAGGATTAGGTGTTAGGGTTAGTGTTACCGTTAAGGTTTTTTGTAGGCTTAAGGTTAGGTTTAGCAGTTTAGAATTAGGGTTAGGGATTAGGTGTTATGGTTATGGTAAGGAGTTAGGGTTAGAATTATGGCATAGGGGTTGGTCTCAGGGTCAGTTTTATGCTTAAAGTTAGGGTAAGCGGTTAAAGTTAGTGTTACGGTGAGCTTTACGTGTTAAGGTGAGCAATAGGATCAGGGTTAGGTTTTATGTTCAGGGTTAGGGTTATGGGTGAGGGGTAGAGTTTATACTTAGGGTTAGGGTTAGGGTTAGGATTTAGGCTTAAGGATCAAGGGTTAGGGTTAGGGTTAGTGTTAGGGCTGTTGGTAGGGTTAAATTTAGGATTAGCAGCTTACAATTAGGTATTAGGTTTTACAGTTATGAATAAGAGTTAGGGTTAGAATTATGGGATAGGTGTTGTCCTCAGGGTAAGTATTATTCATTAACGTTAGGATAAGGGGTTAGGGTTAGGGTTATGGTGAGTTTTACATGTTAAGGTGAGCAATAGGATCAGGGTCAGATGTTATGATCAGGGTTATGGTTATGGGTTAGGGGCAGTGTTTATGCTTAGGGCACAGGCCCTGTCTTCACTAGGTGGGGGGGCTCGGAGGCTGGGATTGTCACCAGGAACCCACTCTATCGTATGCTGGGTATGGGCCTCTGGGTTTCATGCAGGGCACAGTGGCAGAGCCTCCTTTCATGCATGGCATGGGAGGATTGTAGGCTTTCTAAACTCTGAGAAAGCAAGAAGTCTCAGAATTAGATTTAGGGTTAGGATTACGGTTAGGGTTAGGGATGAAGTTTAGTGTTAGGGAGAGGGCTTAGTGTTAGGGATTAGGGTTTGGTACAGGGTTAGGGTTAAGTGTTCGGCTTAGGGGTAAAGATTAGGATTAGTGTTAGGTTTAAGGGTTAGCTGAGGGTTAACGGTTAGGGTTAAGGTGAAGGGTTAGGGTTAGGGTTTAGGGTTAGGATTAGGGGTTCGTGTTAGGTTTAGGGTTACACTTAAGTGTTAGGGTTTAGGTTCAGGTTTAGGGTTCATGGTTAAGGTTATGTTTAGGGGTTAGGTTTAGGGGTTAGGTTTGGTGTAAGGGTATAGTGTTAGTGAAGGGAGTTTGGGTCAGGGTTTCTGTTTAGGGTAGGGGTTAGTGTTAGGACTTAGATTTAGCGATTAGTTTAAGGTCAGAGGACCTGTTTAATCTATGGTGAGAAGGGTGTGGAATCGGTCGCTGAGACACCACAGCATTGTACCCTGGGCCTTGGGCTCAGACGTACATGCAGGAATCAGGGGGAGCCTGTTCTCATGCATGGCATGGTTGTATTGTAGGCTTGGTTAACTCTTAGAATGGAAGAAGTGTGAGAATTAGGGTTATGGTTAGGGTTAGGGATTTGGGTTTAGGAGAGAGTGTTCAAATGAGGGTTAGGGGTTAGGCATTAGGGGTTAGGGTTAGTGTTAGGGTTAGGGGTTGGGGTGAGGGTTGGGTTAGGGGCTAGGGTTAGGTTTAGGGTTGGGGTTAGTGTTAGCGTTCAAGTTAGGGATTAGAGTTAGGGTTAAGGGATAGGATTAGGGTTAAGAGTTTGGCTTAGGGTTCAGGTTAAGGGTTAGGGTTATGGTTAAAGATTAGTGTTAGTTTAAACAGTTACAGTTAGGTTTAGGGTTAAATTTTAGGGTGAGGGCTTTTTAAACTCTGAGAGAGGAAGACGTCTGAGATTAAGATTTAGGGATAGGATTATGGTTAGGATTAGGGATGACGATTAGTGTTAGGGTGAGGGCTTAGGGTTAAGGGTTAGGGATAGAGTTAGGGTTAAGGTTAGTGTTAGTTTTAACGGTTAAAGTTAGGTTTAGGGTTAAGGTTTATTGTCAGGGTTAAGGTCAGGGGTTAGGGTTTCGTACAGGGTAAGAGTTAAGTGTTAGGTTTAGGGTTAAAGATTAGCATTATGGTTAGTGTTAAAGGTTAGTGTGAGGGTAAAAGTTTAGGGTTAAGTTTAAGGGCTAGGGTTAGGGGTTAGTGTTAGGGTTAAGGGGTCTTGTTAGGTTTAGGGTTACAGTTAAGTGTTATGGTTAGTGTTAGGGGTTACGGTTAGGCTTAGGGTTCATGGTTAGTGTAACATTTAGGGGTTAGGGCTAGGGTTAAATGATAGTGTTAGAGTTAAGGCTTAGGCTTTGGGTAAAGGTTTAGGGATAGGTTTACGGGTTAGGGTTAGTGTCAGGGTTAAATGTTAGGGTGAGAGTTAACAGTTATGGTTAGGGTTATTGGTTAGGGGTTGTGTTTATGCTTAGGGCACGTGCCTTGTCTGCACTAGGCGGAGAGGTTAGGGGGCTAGCATATTCGCCGGGAAATCACTCTATCGTATGCTGGGTATTGGCCCCTGGACACAGTGGCAGGGCCTCCTTTCACACATGGCATGGGAGGATTATAGGCTTTCTAAACTCTGAGAAAGAAAAAGTCTGAGAATTAGATTTAGGGTTAGGATTATGGTTAGAATTAGGGATGAAGTTTAGTGTTAAGGTGATGCCTTAGGGTTAGGGGTTAGGTTTAGGGTCAGAGTTAAAGGTCAGTGTTAGGTTTAACAGTTACAGTTAGGTTTAGCGTTAAGGTTTAGTGTTAGGGTTCAGTTTAGGGGATAGGTTTTGGTACAGGTTAAGGTTTAAGTGTTAAGTTTAGAGTTAAAGATTACAATTAGGGTTAGGTTTAAAGGTAAGTGTGAGGATTAACGGTTAGGGTTAAGCATGAGGGTTAGGGATTAGGTTTAGTGTTAAGGGTTTATGTTAGTTTAGGGTTAGAGTTAAGTGTTATGGTTAGGGTTAGGGGTTAAGGTTAGATATAGGGTGCATGGTTAGGGTTACGTTTAGGGGTTAGGGTTACGGGTTAGGTTTAGGGTGAGTGTTTGGTGTTAGTGTTGGGCATTAGGATAAGGGCTTAGGTTTAGGGTTAGCGTTTAGGTTTAGTGTTAGGGCTTAGATTTAGCGGTTAGTTTAAGGGCACAGGACCTGTTTAATCTATGGTGAGAAGGGTGCAGAATTGGTCCCCTTGACACCACACCATCGTACCTGGGCCTTGGGCCCAGACCTACATGCAGGACTCAGGCGGAGCCTCTTCTCACTCATGGCATGGCTCTATTGTAGGCTTGGTGAACTCTGAAAATGGAGGAAGTGTGAGAATTAGGGTTATGGTTATGGTTAATTGTTTGGGGTTAGGGGTTAGGGTTCGAGTGTGGTTCAGGGGTTAGAAATTAGGAGTTAGTGTTAGTGTTAGGGTTAGGGGTTAGGGGTTAGTGTTGGTTTAGGGGCTAGGGTTAGATTCAGAGTTAGGTTTAGTGTTAGGGTTAGGGTTAGGGATTATGGTTAGGGTTAGGAATTAGGGTTAGGGTTAGGCTTAAGGGATAGGATTAGGGTAAAGGGTTAAGGCTTAGGGTTAGCATTAGGGATTAGGGTTAGGGTTAAATGTTAGGGTTTTGGTCTGATTTAAGGGTTAGGGTGAGCGTTAACAGTTAGGGTTAAGGTTAATTGTTAGGATTGGGGGTTAGGCTTAAGGATTCGTATTAGGGTTAGGGTATAATGGTGAGACTTATGTCTTATGGTTAGGGACAGGGCTTTTGGTTAGGGATAAGGGTTAGGAGTTAGGGTTACTTTTAGGCATAGGGTAGGATTAGGGGTGAGGGTTAGGGTTAGGGTTAGTGTTAGGGTTGTTGGTAGTGTTAAGGTTAGGGTTAGCAGTTTAGAATTAGGGTTAGGGATTAGGTTTTATGGTTATGGCTAAGATTTAGGGTTAGAATTATGGGATAGGCGTTGTTCTCAGTGTAAGTGTTATGCATTAACTTTAGGAGATGCGGTTAAAGTTAGGGTTACAGTGTGGTCTACATGATAAGGTGAGCAGTAGGATCAGGGTTAGGTGTTACGTTCAAGGTTAGGGTTATATGTTAGGCGTACTTTTTATGCTTAGGGCACGGGCCCTGTCTGCACTAGGCGGGAGGATTAGGGGTCTAGGATTGTGGCCGAGAACTTTCTCTATCGTACACTGGGTATGGGTCCCTGGGTTTCATGCAGGACACAGTGGCAGAGCCTCTTTTCACGCATGGCATGGGAGGATTGTAGGCTTTCTAAACTCTGAGAAAGCAAGAAGTCTGAGAATTAGATTTAGGGATAGGATTATGGTTAGTGTTAAGGATAAAGTTTAGCATTAGGGTGAGGGCTTAGGGTTAGGGGTTAGAGTTACGGTCAGGGTTAAAGGTTAGTGTTAGGTTTAATGGTTACAGTTAGCTTTAGGGTCAAGTGTTAGGGTTAAGGTTAAGGTTAGGGGTTAGGTTTTGGTACAGGGTAAGGGTTAACTGTTAGGTTTAGGGTTAAAGATTACGATTAGGGTTAGGTTTAAGGGTTAGTGTGAGAGTTAACGGTTAGGGTTAAGGTTAAGTGTTAGGGTTAGTGGTTAAGTTTAGGTTTAAGTGTTCGTGTTAGGTTTAGGGTTAGAGTTAAGTGTTATGGTTAGGGTTTTGGGTTAGGGTTAGGTTTAGGGTTCATCGTTAGGGTTACGTTTAGGCATTAGGGTTATGGGTAAGGATTAGGGTAAGGGTTTAATGTTAGTGTTGGGCGTTAGGGTCAGGGCTTAAGTTTAGGGTTAAGGGTTAGTGTTAGAGTTAGCGTTAGGACTTAGATTTAGAGGTTATTTTAAGGGCACAGGACCTGTGTAATCTATGGTGAGAAGTGTGCAGAATGGGTCATCGCCACACCACACCATCGTACCCTAGGCCTTGGGCCCAGACCTACATGCAGGTCTCAGGCAGAGCCTCTTCTCACGCATGGCATGGTTTTATTGTAGGCTTGGCTAACTCTGAGAATGGAGGAAGTGTGAGAATTATGGTTATGATTAGGGTTAGGTGTTTGGGGTTAGGGGTTAGTGTTCGCGTGAGGGTTAGGTGTTAGGGATTAGGGGTTAGGGTTAATTTTAGCATTAGGGGTTAACGGTTAGGGTTGGGTTAGGGACTAGAGATAGATTTAGGGTTGGGGTTAGGGTTAGGGTTAGGGTTAGGGGTTAGGGTTAGGGTTAAGGGATAGGATTAGGGTTAAGGGTTAAGGCTTAGGGTTAGCATTAAGGGATAGGGTTAGGGTTAAGGGTTAGGGTTATGGTCCGAGTTAAGGGTTAGGGTGAGGGTTAACAGTTAGGGTTAGGGTTATAAGTTAGGGATAGTGTTAGGTTTAAGGTCTAGGGTTAGGGTTAGAGGTAGCTTTACTGCTAAGATTAGGTCTCGGCATTAAGGTAAGGGTTAGTGTTAGGGTTAAGGGTTAGGGTTAGGTTTAATTGTTAGGATTAGGATCAGAATTAAGGGTTAGGCTTAGGGTTAGGGGATAGGGTTAGGGTTTAGGGTAAACTTTTAAAGTTATGTTTAGGGATAAGGTTAGGGTTAGCGTTTAAGGTTAGGGTTAGTATTAGGGTTGTTTGTAGGGTTAAGGTAATGTTTAGTGGTTAGAATTAGGGTTAGGGATTAGGGGTTACTGTTATGGCTAGGAGTTAGGGTTAGAATTAAGTGATAGGGGTTGTTCTTAGCATAAGTGTTATGCATTAATGTTAGGATAAGTGGTTAAAGTTAGGTTTACGGTGAGGTTTATGTGTTAAGGTGAGCAATAGGATCAGGGTTAGAATTATGAGTGAGGGGTAGGGTTTTGCTTAGGGTATGGGCCCTGTCTGCCCTAGGAGTGGGATTGAGGGGGATGCGATTGTCACCAGAAACCCACTCTATCGTATGCAGGGTATGGGCCCATGGGTTTCTTGTAGGACACTCTGGCAGAGCCTGATTTCACGCATGGTAAAGGAGGTTTGTAAGCTTTCAAATCTCTAAGAAAGTAGGACGTCTGAGAATTAGATTTAAGGTTAGGATTATCGTTATGGTTAGGGATGAAGTTTAATCTTAGGGTGAGGGCTTCGGGTAAGGGGATACGGTTAGTTTTAGGGTTAAAAGTTACTGTTAGGTTTAACAGTTACAGTTAGACTTAGGGTTTAGGTTTAGGGTTAGGGTTAAGCTTAGGGGTTATGGTTTGGTACAGGGTTAGGGTTAAGTGTTAGGGTTAGGGTTAAAGATCATGACAAGGGTTAGAGTTAAGGGTTAGTTTGAGTGTTAACAGTAGGGTTAAGGATAACTTTTAGGGTTAGGGGTTAGGATTAGTGTTAGGGCTGAGATTTAGCGGTTAGTTTAAGGGCACAGGACCTGTTTAATCTATGGTGAGAGTGGTGCACAGGGTCGCTGCGACACAACACCACCGTACGCTGGGCCTTGGGCCAAGACCTACATACAGGACTCAGGTGGAGCCTCTTCTCACGCATGACATGGCTGTATTGTAGGCTTGGTTAACTCTGAGAATGGAAGAAGTGTCAGAAATCGGGTTAGGGCTGGCTGTAGGTGTTTTTAACCCCTAACCCTAACACTAACCCCCTAATCCTAACCCTAACACTAACCCCAAGGTTAAATCTAACCTTAACCCCTACGACAACCCTAACCCTAACCCTAACCCCTCTCACTGTAGAATAAACAGGTCCTGTGCCCTTAAATTAACCACTAAATCTAAGCACTAACATCAACCCTAACCTCTGACCCTAAACCTAAGCCCTGAGCCTAAAGCCCAACACTAACTCTAAACTCTTACCCTAAAGCTAATCCCTAACCCTAATGCTAACCTCTAAACGTAACCCTAACTGTGAACCCTAAACCTAACCCTAACCTCGAGCGCTAACCATAGCACTTAACTCTAACCCTAAACCTAACATGAACCCTTAATCCTAACACTAACCCTAACCCTAACTCTTAACTTTAACCTTGACTGTTAACCCTCACACTAACCTTTAAACCTAACCTTAATCGTAATCTTTAACCCTAAACCTAATATTTAACCCTAATCCTGTACCAAACCCTAAACCCTAACCTTAAACCTAACCATAAACCTTAACCCTGAACCTAACTGTAACGGTTAAAACTAAGAGTAACCTGTAACGCTACCCGTAACCCCTAACTCTAAGCCTTCACCCTAATACTAACCTTGATCCTTAACCCGAACCCTAACCCTAACCCTAAATCTAATTCTCAGTCTTCTTGCTTTCTTAGAGTTTAGAAAGCCTACAATCCTCCCATGCCATGCGTGAAAGGAGGCTCTTCCACTGTGTCCTGAATGAACCGCTGGGGCCCATAACCAGAGTACGATAGAGTGGGTTCCTGGTGACAATCCCAGCCCCCTAACCCCCCCCCCACCTAATGCAGACAAGGCCCGTGCCCTAAGCATAAACTCTACACCTCACCCAAAACTCTAACCCTGAAAATAACATTTAACCCTGATTCTATTGCTCACCTTAGAATGTAAACCTCACTGTAACCTGAACTTTAACCTCTTATCCTAACGTTAATGCATAACACTTACCCTGAGATTAACCCCTATCCCATAATTCTAACCCTATCTCCTAGTCATAACTGTGACAACTAATCCCTAACCCTAATTCTAAACCACTAACACTAACTGTTACCCTACATAGTTACTCTTACGGTAACCTACTGTTACCCTAACACTGAACCTAACCCTTACTCCTAACGCCAAAGCTATGGCTAAAAATAATGCTAACCCTTGACCCTTTACCCTAACTCCTAACCCTAACCCTAACCCTAACCCAACCTTAGCTCTTAACCCTAACCCTAAACCTTACCCTGATGCCTAGACCTAACACTAACACTAAACTAACACCTAACCCTAATCATAACCCCTAAAGCTAACCCTAACCCTGAACCCTAAACCTAACTCTAACACTTAATACTAACTATATCCCTAACCCCTAACCCCAACCCTAACCCTAACCGTTAACCCTCACCCTAACCCTTAAACCGGACCCTAACACTAAATCTTAACCCTAAAGCTACGCCCAATCCTTAACCATAATCCTATCCCTTAACCCTAAACCTAACCCCTAACCCTAAACCTAACACTAACCCCAAATCTAATTCTAACCATAGCCCTTAATACATCACTACGCCTAACCCCTAACCCTAACCCTAACCCCTAATGCTAACCCTAACACTGAACCCTAAACCTAACCCTATCCCTAACCCTTAAACATAACTCTATCCCTAACCAATAATCCTAAGCCTAATCTTTAACCCTCACCCTAGAGCTTAACTCAAACCGTAACCCTAAGCCTAAACCCCAACCCTAACACTTAACACAAACCCTAAGCCTAAACACTTAACGCCAATCCTATCCTTTAACCCTAACACTAACCCTGATGCCTAATCCTAACCCTAACACTAACCCCAACCATAAATCTAACCCTAGCCCCTAACGCAAAACTAACCCCTAACCCTAACACTAACCCTAAATCCTAGTCCCTAACCACTAAACCTCACTTGAACCCTAACCCCTAACACCAAACCCTTAACCCTAACCATAACCCTATTTCTCACACTACTTCCATTCTCAGAGTTAACCAAGCCTAAAATACAACCATGCAATGCGTGAGTAGAGTTTCCGCATGAGTCCTGCAAGTAGGTCTGGGCCAAAGGCCCAGGATCCGATGGTGTAGTGTCGCATGGAAACATTCTGCACCCTTCTCACCATAGATTACACAGGTCCTGTACCCTTAAACTAACCGCCAAATCAAAGCCCAAACACTGACCCTAACCCCTAACCCTACCTAAGCCCTGACCCTAATGCCCAACACTAACACTAAACGCTTACCCTAAACCTAACCCCTAAATGTAACCTTAACCATGAACCCTAAACCTAACCCAAACCCCTAACCCTAACCATAACACTTAACTCTAACCCTAAACCTAACATGAACACTTAACCCTAACCCTAACCCATAAACCTAACACTTAACCTTAACCCTAACCGTTAACCCTCACACTAAACCTTAACCCTAACCCTAATCCTAATCTTTGAGCCTAAACCTAGCACTTAACCCTTACCCTGTACCAAAACCTAACCCCTAATCTTAACCCTAAGCTTAAACCTTAAAGCTTAACCCTAAACCTAACTGTAACTGTTAAACCTAACACTAACCTTTAACCCTGACCCTAACTGAAACCCCTAACCCTAAGCCCTCACCATAACAGTAACCTATATTGCTAACCCTAACCCTAATCCTAGCCCTAAATTTAATTCTCAGACTTCTTGCTTTCTCAGAGTTTACAAAGCCTACAATCCTCCCATGCCATGTGTAGAAGGAGGCTTGGCCACTGTGTCCGGCATGAAACCAAGGGGCCCATACCCAGTGTATGATAGAGTGGCTTCCGGCATCTATCCCAGCCCTCTAAGCCCCCTCCTAGAGCAGAGAGGGCTCGTGATATAAGCATAAACACTACCCCTCACCCATAACACTAACCCTGAACATCACAGCTCACCCTGATACTATTGCTCACCTTAACACATCAACCTCACCATAACTCTAACTTGAACCTGTTATCCTAACGTTAATGCATAAGACTTACCCTAAGAACAACCCCTATCCCTTAATTCTAACCCTAACTCCTAGCCACAATTGTAACACCTAATCCCTAAGGCTAATTCAAAACTGCTAAACATTACCTTATCCCTACAAACTAACCCTAACCCTAACCGCTAACCCTAACCGTACACCTAAAAATAACCGTAACACTTGACACTTAACCCTAACCCTTAACCCTGATCCTAATCCTAACAATTAAACCTAACCCTAACTCTTAAGCCTAACACTAACACGTACCCTAATGCCTAGACCTAACCCTAAGAGTAAACGTAACCCCTAACCCTAACCCTAATCCCTAATGCTAACCCTAACACTGAACCCTAATCCTAAGCCTTAAACCTAACTCTATCCTTAACCCATAACCCTAGCCCTAACCGTTAACCCCACACTAACCCTTAACTCGAACTGTAACCCTAACCCTTAAAACTAAACCTAACACTTAACGCTAACCCTAAGCCTTAACGCTTAACCCTTATCCTATCCCTTAACCCTAACTCTAACCCATAACGCTAACCCTAACCCCACTCTAAATCTAACCCTAGCCCCTAACCCAACCCTAACCCCTAAGCCCTAACCCTATCACTAAACCCAACACCTACTCCCTAACCCCTAATCCTCACTCGAAGCTTAAGCCCTAACCCTAAGCCCTCTCCCTGACTAATCTTCATCCCTAACCCTAACCATAATCCTAACCCTAAATCTAATTCTCAGACTTCTTGCTATCTCAGAGTTTTAAAAGCCTACAATTCTCCAAAGCCATGCGTGAAAGCTGGCTCTGCCACAGTGTCCTGCATGAAACCCAGGAGCCCATACTCTGTGCACAATAGAGTGGGTTCCCGGGGACAATCACAGCCCCCTAACTCCCCCTGCTAGTGCTGACAGGGCCCATGCCCTAAGCAAAAACCCTGCACCTCACCCATAACCCTAACCCTGAACATAACACCTAACCCTGATGTTATTGTTCACCTTAACACGTAAACCTCACTGTAACCCTAACTTTAACCCCTATCCTAATGTTATTGCATAACACTTACCCTAAGAACAAACCCTATCCCTTAATTCTAAGCCTAACTCCTAGCATAACCGTAACACTTAATCCCTAACCTTAATTCTAAACTGCTAAACATTACCTTCACCCTACAAACAACCCTAACACTAACCCTAACTCTAACCGCTAACCCTAACCCTAACCATTACCCTGATCATAATCCTAACAATTAAACCTAACCCTAATTCTTAACCCTAACACGAACCATTACCATAATGCCTAGACCTAACCCTAACTGTAACCCTAACCCCTAACCCTAACCCTAACCGCTAATGCTAACCCTAACCCCGAACCCTAAACCTAACCCTAACCCTATCCCTTAAACCTATTACTATCCCTAAACCATTACCCTAATCGCAACTGTTAACCCTCACTCTCACCCTTAACTTGGACCGAAACCCTAACCCTTAACCCTAACCTTAACCCTTACTGCTAATCTTAAGCCTTCACCCTTTACCTTAATCCTATCTTGTAAGCCTAACCCTAACGCTGACCCCTAACCCACCTGAACATTAACCCTAAACCTAAATCTAACGCTAGCCCCTTACAAAAACCTAACACCTAACCCCTGACACACTAATCCTAACTTCTAATTCCTAACCACTAAACTTCACTCAAACCCAAACCTCTAACCCCAAACACATAACCCTAACCATAACCCTAATTCTCACACTTCCTTCGTTCTCAGAGTTGACCAAGCCTACAATAGAGCCATGCCACGAGTGAGAAGAGGCTCTGCCTGAGTCCTGCATGTAGGTCTGGGCCCAAGGCCCAAGTACGATGGTGTGGTGTTGAGGCGACCCAGTCTGCACCCTTCCCACCATAGATTAAACAGAGCATGTGCCCTTAAACTAACCACTAAATCTAAGCCCTAACACTAAACCTAAATCCTAACCCTAAACCTCGGCCCTTATCCTAACGCCCAACAGTAACACTAAACACTCGCCCTAAACTTAACCCGTAACCCGAACCCCTAAATGTAACCCTAACCATGAACCCTAAACCTAACCCTAACCTCTAGCCATAACCATAACACTTAACTCTAAACCTAAATGTTACACGAAGCCTTATTCCTAACCCTAAGCCCAACCCTAACCCTTAATCTTGAACCTTACCATTAACCCTCACACTAACCCTTAACCCTAACCCTAATCCTAATCTTTAACCATAAAGCTAACACTGAAGCCTAACCCTGTGCCAAACGATAAAACCAAACCTTAACCCTAACCCTGAAACTTAACCATAAACGTAACTGTAACTGTTAAAAATAACACAAACCTTAAACCCTAACCCCTAACCCTAAGAGCCCACCCTAACACTAATCTTCCTCGCTAAACATTACCATAATCCTACCCCTAAATCTAATTGTCAGACTTCTTGCTTTCTCAGAGTTTAGAAAGCCTAAAATCCTCCCATGCCATGAGTAAAAGGGGGCTCTACCACTGTGTCCTGCATGAAACCCAGGAGCCCATATCCAGCGTACGATAGAGTGGGTTCCCGGGGACAATCCCATCCCCCTAACCCGAGCCCCCCGCCAAGTGCAGACAGGGCCTGTACGCTAAGTATAAACACTACCCCTAACAGATAACCCTCACCCTGAATATAACACCTGACCCTGATCCTATTGCTCACCTTAAAACATAAACCTCCCCGTAACCCTAACTTATCCCCTTATCTTAACCTTAATGCATAACACCCTGAAAAGAAGCCCCATCCCATAATTCTAATCCTAATCCCCAGCCATAACCATAAGACCTCATCCCTAATTCTAAAATGCCAACCCTAACCTTCACCCTACCAACAACCCTAACCCTAACCCTAACCCCTAACCCTAAGCCCTCACCCTATCACTAATCTTCATCCCTAAACCGTACCGTAATCCTAACCCGAAATCTAATTCTCAGACTTCTTGCTTTCTCAGAGTTTTGAAAGCCTACAATCCTACTAAGCCATGCATGAAAGCCGGCTCTGCCAGAGTGTCCTGCAAGAAACCCAGAGGCCCATACACAGCGTACGATAGAGTGGGTTCCCAGCGACCACAACCGACCCCTAACTTCGATTCCTAGGGCATACAGGGCCCATGCCCTAAGCATAAACACTACCCCTCACCCATAACCCTATCCCAGAACATAACACCTAACCCTGATCCTACTGCTCACCTTAACACGTAAACCTCACCGTAACCCTAATTTTAACCCCATATCGTAACGTTAATGCATGACACCCTGAGAACAAGCCCTATACTGTAATTCTAACCCTAACTCCTAGCCATAACCATAACACCTAATCTCTAATTCTGAAACACCAACCCTAACCTTAACCCTACCAACAACACTAACACTAACCCTAACCCCTTACCCTAACCCTACGCCTAAAAATAACCGTAACCGTTGATCCTTAGTCATAACCCCTAACCTTAACCCTAACCCTTAACCCTAATCCCAATCCTAACCATTAAACATAACCCCAACTCTTAACCCTAACTCTAACCTTTACCTTAATGCCTAGAGTTCTAACCCCAACACTGACCTACAGTTAGAAGTAACACAAACCCATAATGCTAACCTTAAACCTGAACAATAAACCTAATCCTTAACCATAACACTCTAACCCTAACCCTAACCCTTAACCCTGACCCTAACCCTAAACCTTAACCCTAACCCTAAACCCTAACCCTAAGCCTACCCTTAACCCTAACCCTATCCATTAACCCTAACCGCTAACGATAACACTAACCCCAACCCTAAACCTACCCCTGGCCCCCTAACCCAGAATTAACACCGAACCCGTAACACTAACTCTACCCGTAACCACTAGCACCTAACCCCTAACTCGAAACCCCTAACCCCAAACCTAACCTTAATTCTCACACTACTTCCATTCCCGAGTGAAGCAAGCCTACAATACAGCCATGCCATGTGTGAGATGAGGCTCCGCCTGAGTCCTCCATGTAGGTCGTGTCCCAGGGCCCAGGGAATGATGTTGTGCTTTCGTGGTGACTCCGACCGCACCCCTCTCACCGTAGATTAACCAGGTCCTGTGCCCTTAAACTGACCGCTAAATCTAAGCCCTACCACCAACCCTAACCCCTGACCCTGAACCTAAGCCCCGAGCCTAAAGCCCAACACTAACTCTAAACCCTTACCCTAAACTTAATCCCTAACCCTAATGCTAACCCCTAAATGTAACCCTAACCGTGGACAGTAAACCTAACCCTAACCTCTAACACAAACCCTAACACATAACTCTAACCCTAAAACTAACCCTAACCCTTAACCCTAAACCTAAACCCTAACCCTAACCCTTAACCTTAATCTTAACCGTTAACTCTCATGCTAACCTTTAATCCTAACTCTAATCCTAATCTT
>NW_027182953.1:255000-280000 GCF_041146395.1 Eulemur rufifrons
ACCCTAATTCTAAACCGCTAACCCTAACCGTAACCCTACCTACAACCCTAACACTAACAGTAACCCTTACTTCTGACCCCAACGCTATGCCTAACAAAAACCCTAACCCTTGACCCTAACCCTTCACACTAACCCCTAAGCCTTACCCTAACCCTTAACCCTAATTCTAATCCTAACCATTAAAACTAACCCTAGCTCTTACAGCTAACCCTAAACCTTACCCTCACGACTAGACCTAACCCTGACACTAACCTAACACCTGACCCTAACCAGAACCCTAAAGCTAACCCTGAACCCTATCCCTAACCCTAGCAGTAAACTTTAACCCTAAACCTAAGCCCAACCCGTAACCCTAATCCTATCCTTTTACCCTAATCCTAACCCCTATACCTCACCCTAACTCTAACCCCAATCCTAATTCTAACCATACCCCTTCATAAAACACTAACTCCTAACCGCTAACCCTAACACTAACCAAAAACCCTAATCACTAATCCCTAACCCTAACGCTTAACCTTTACCCTAACCGTAACCCTCACCCTAAATCTTAACACTGACCCTAACCTTAACCTTTAACTCTAAGCCTAACCCTTAACCCTACAGTAAGGAAGACCCTTAATGCTAATGGGATCCCTTATCCCTAACCCTAACACTACAGCTAAAAATAACCCTAACCTTTGATCCTTAAACCTAACCCCTAACACTTACTTTAACCCCAAACCCTAACCCTAATCCTAAGCATTAAACCTAACCCTATCTCTTAACCCTAACGCTAGCCCTTACCCGAACGCCTAGATCTAACCCTAAATCTAACCTACCGCCTAATCCTAACCTTAAGCCCTAATGCTAACTCTAACCCTGAACCCTAAACCTACCCGTAACCCTTAACACTAACCCTATCCGTCAACCTTAACCCTGACCCTAACCATTACCCGCACCAAAGCATTTAACCCTGACCCTACCCCTAATCCTTAATGATAACCCTAACACTAAACCCTAACCCTAAGCCCAACACTTATCCCTAATCCTATCCCTTAACCCTAACCCTAATGATAACCCCTAAATGTAACCCTAACCGTGACCAGTAAACCTAACCCTAACCTCTAACACAAACCATAGCACTAAACTAACTAAAACTAACCCTATCCCTAACCCTAACCCTAAACCCTAACTCTTAACCTTAACCCTAAGCGTTAACTCTCACGCTAACCTTTAATCCTAACCCTAATCCTAATCTTCAACCCTAAACCTAACACTTAACCCTAAACGTCTACCAAACCCTAACCCCTCATCTTAACCCTAACCGTAAACCTCAACCCTAAACCGAACTGTAACCGTTAAACCTAAGAGTAACCTTTAACCCTGACCCTAATCCTTAACCTTAAGCCCTCACCCTAACACTAAACTTCATCCTTAACCCTAACCATAATCCTAACCCTAAATCTAATTCTCAGACTTCTTGCTTTCTTAGATTTTAGAAAGCCTGCAATCCTCCCATGCCATGCGTGAAAGGAGGCTCTACCACTGCGTCCTGCATGAAACCCACGGGCCCATACCCAGGGTATGATAGAGTGGGTTCCCGGGTACAATCCCAGCCCCCTAAACTCCCCCCGCCCGCCCAATGCAGACAGGGCCCGTGCGCTAAGCATAAACAATACCTTTAACAGATAACCCTAACCCTGAACATAACACCCAACCCTGTTCCTATTTCTCCCCTTAACACGTAAACCTCACCGTGAGCCTAACTTTAACCTCTTATCCTAACGTTAATGCATAACCCATTCCCTGAGAACAACCCCTATCCCATAATTCTAACCCTATCTCCTAGTCATCACTGGAACACCTAATCCCTAACCCTAATTCTAAACCGCTAACCCTAACCGGAACCCTACCTACAACCCTAACACTGACAGTAACTCTTACTTCTAACCCCAACGCTATGCCTAACAAAAACCCTAACCCTTCACCCAAACCCCTAAGCCTTACGCTAACCCTTAACCCTAATCCTAATCCTAACCATTAAACCTAACCCTAGCTCTTAAAGCTAACCCTAAACCTTACCCTCACGACTAGACCTAACCCTGACACTAACCTAACACCTAATCCTAACCAGAACCCCTAAAGCTAACCCTGAACCCTATCCCTAACCCTAGCAGTAAACTTTAACCCTAAACCTAAGCCCAACCCATAACCCTAATCCTATCCTTTTACCCTAAAACTAACCCCTAAACCTAACCCCTATACCTAACCCTAACTCTAACCCGAATCCTAAATCTAACCATACCCCTTCATAAAACACGAACTCCTAACCTCTAACCCTAACACTAACCAAAATCCCTAATCGCTAATCCTTAACTCTAACGCTTAACCTTTACCCTAACCGTTAACCCTCACCCTAATTCTTAACACTGACCCTAACCTTAACCTTTAACTCTAAGCCTAACCCCTAACCCTACAGTAAGGAAGACCCTTAATGCTAATGGTATCCCTTTTCCCTAACCCTAACACTACAGCTAAAAATAACCCTAACCTTTGATCCTTAAACCTAACCTCTAACACTTACTTTAACCCCAAGCCCTAACCCTAATCCTAAGCATTAAACCTAACCCTATCTCTTAACCCTAACCCTAGCCCTTACCCTAACGCCTAGATCTAACCCTAAATCTAACCTCCCGCCTAATCCTAACCTTAAGCAATAATGCTAACGCTAACCCTGAACCCTAAACCTACCCCGTAACCTTAACACGAACCCTATCTGTAAACCTTAACCCTGACCCTAAACATTACCCGCACCCAAGCATTTAACCTGACCCTACCCCTAATCCTTAATGATAACCCTAACACTAAACCCTAACCCTAAGCCCAACACTTAACCCTAATCCTATCCCTTAACTCTAACCCTAACCCTAACCCTAAATCTAATCCTCAGACTTCTTGCTTTCTTAGAGTTTAGAAAGCCTGCAATCCTCCCACGCCATGCGTGAAAGGAGGCTCTGCCACACTGTCCTGCATGAAACCCAGAGGCCCATACACTGCGTGTGGTAGAGTGGGTTCCCAGCGACCATCCCAGACACCTACCTTTGCCTCCTAGGGCATACAGGGCCCGTGACCTAAGCATAAACCCTACCCCTCACCCATAAGCCTAACCCACAACATAACACCTAACCCTGATCCTACTGCTCACCTTAACAGGTAAACCTCACCATAACCCTAACTTTAACCCCATATCTTAACGTTAATGCATGACACCCTGAGAACAAGCCCTATACCGTCATTATAACCCTAACTCCTAGCTATAACCGTAACACCTAATCCCTAATTCTGAAACGCCAACCCTAACCTTAACCCGACCAACAACACTAACACTAACCCTAACCCCTTACCCTAACCCTACGCCTAAAAGTAACCCTAACCGTTGATCCTTAGTCATAACCCCTAACCTTAACCCTAACCCTTAACCCTATTTCCAATCCTAACCATTAAACAGAACCCTAACCCTTAACCCTAACCCTACCCTTTACCCTAATGCCTAGAGATCTAACCCCAACACTTACCTACAGTTAACACTAACCCCAACCCCTAATGCTAACCTTAAACCTGAACCAAGCTCCTAACCCTTAACCCTAACAATATCCCTAACCCCTAGGCCTAACCCCAACTGCTAACCCTCTACACCACACCCTGAATCCTAACCCTATCCCTTAACCCTATCCCCTAACCCTAACGCTAACTCCAACCCTAAATCTTACCCTGGCCCCCTAACCCAGACTTAACACCTTACCCCTAACACTAACTCTAACCCTAACCACTAATCCCTAGCACCTAACCCTGACTCGAAACCTAACCCCTAACACGAAAAACCCTAACCCCAACCCCAACCCTAATTCTCACACTACTTCCATTCCCAGAGTGAAGCAAGCCTACAATACAGCCATGCCATGTGTGAGATGAGGCTCCGCCTGAGTCCTGCATGGAGGTCCTGTCCCAAGGCCCAGGGAATGATGTTGTGCTTTTGTGGTGACTCCGACCACACCCCTCTCACCGTAGATTAACCAGGTCCTGTGCCCTTAAACTGACAGCTAAAGCTAAGCCCTACCACCAACGCTAACCCCTGACCCTGAACCTAAGCCCCGAGCCTAAAGCCCAACATTAACTCTAGACCCTTACCCTAAACCTAATCCCTAACCCTAATGCTAACCCCTAAACCCAACCCTAACCGTGAACAGTAAACCTAACCCTAACCCCTAACACAAACCATAGCACATAACTCTAACCCTAAATCTAACCCTAAGCCTAACCGTAAACCCTAACTCTTAACCTTAACCCTAAGCGTTAACTCTCACGCTAACCTTTAATCCTAACCCTAATCCTAATCTTCAACCCTAAACCTAACACTTAACCCTAAACGTCTACCAAACCCTAACCCCTCATCTTAACCCTAACCGTAAACCTCAACCCTAAACCGAACTGTAACCGTTAAACCTAAGAGTAACCTTTAACCCTAACCCTAATCCCTAACCTTAAGCCCTCACCCTAACACTAAACTTCATCCTTAACCCTAACCATAATCCTAACCCTAAATCTAATTCTCAGACTTCTTGCTTTCTTAGAGTTTAGAAAGCCTGCAATCCTCCCATGCCATGCGTGAAATGAGGCTCTACCACTGTGTCCTGCATGAAACCCACGGGCCCATACCCAGAGTATGATACAGTGGGTTCCCGGGTACAATCCCAGCCCCCTAAACTCCCCCGCCCGCCTAGTGCAGACAGGGCCCGTGTGCTAAGCATAAACCCTACGCCTCACCCATATGCCTAACCCACAACATAACACCTGACCCTGATCCTACTGCTCACCTTAACAGGTAAACCTCACCATAACCCTAACTTTAACCCCATATCTTAACGTTAATGCATGACACCCTGAGAACAAGCCCTATACCGTCATTATAACCCTAACTCCTAGCTATAACCGTAACACCTAATCCCTAATTCTGAAACGCCAACCCTAACCTTAACCCGACCAACAAAACTAACACTAGCCCTAACCCCTTACCCTAACCCTACGCCTAAAAGTAACCCTAACCGTTGATCCTTCGTCATAGCCCCTAACCTTAACCCTAACCCTTAACCCTATTCCCAATCCTAACCATTAAACAGAACCCTAACTCTTAACCCTAACCCTAACCTTTACCCTAATGCCTAGAGATCTAACCCCAACACTGACCTACAGTTAACACTAACCCCAACCCCTAATGCTAACCTTAAACCTGAACCAAGCTCCTAACCCTTAACCCTAACACTATCCCTAACCCCTAAGCCTAACCCCAACTGTTAACCCTCTAACCCTCACCCTGAATCCTAACCCTATCCCTTAACCCTAACACCTAACCCTAACGCTAACTCCAATCCTAAACCTTACCCTGGCCCCCTAACCCAGACTTAACACTTTACCCCTAACACTAACTCTAACCCTAACCACTAATCCCTAGCACCTAACCCTGACTCAAAACCTAACCCCTAACACGAAAAACCCTAACCCCAACCCCAACCATAATTCTCACACTACTTCCATTTCCAGAGTGAAGCAAGCCTACAATACAGCCATGCCATGTGTGAGATGAGGCTCCGACTGAGTCCTGCATGGAGGTCCTGTCCCAAGGCCCAGGGAATGATGTTGTGCTTTCGTGGTGACTCCGACCGCACCCCTCTCACCATAGATTAACCAGGTCCTGTGCCTTTAAACTGACCGCTAAAGCTAAGCCCTACCACCAACGCTAACCCCTGACCCTGAACCTAAGCCCCGAGCCTAAAGCCCAACATTAACTCTAGACCCTTACCCTAAACCTAATCCCTAACCCTAATGCTAACCCCTAAACCCAACCCTAACCGTGAACAGTAAACCTAACCCTAACCCCTAACACAAACCATAGCACATAAATCTAACCCTAAATCTAACCCTAAGCCTAACCGTAAACCCTAACTCTTAACCTTAACCCTAAGCGTTAACTCTCACGCTAACCTTTAATCCTAACCCTAATCCTAATCTTCAACCCTAAACCTAACACTTAACCCTAATCGTCTACCAAACCCTAACCCCTCATCTTAACCCTAACCGTAAACCTCAACCCTAAACCGAACTGTAACCGTTAAACCTAAGAGTAACCTTTAACCCTAACCCTAATCCCTAACCTTAAGCCCTCACCCTAACACTAAACTTCATCCTTAACGCTAACCAGAATCCTAACCCTAAATCTAAATCTCAGACTTCTTGCTTTCTTAGAGTTTAGAAAGCCTGCAATCCTCCCATGCCATGCGTGAAATGAGGCTCTACCACTGTGTCCTGCATGAAACCCACGGGCCCATACCCAGAGTATGATAGAGTGGGTTCCCAGGTACAATCCCAGCCCCCTAAACTCCCCCGCCCACCTAGTGCAGACAGGGCCCGTGTGCTAAGCATAAACAGTACCTTTAACAGATAACCCTAACCCTGAACATAACACCCAACCCTGTTCCTATTTCTCCCCTTAACACGTAAACCTCACCGTGAGCCTAACTTTAACCTCTTATCCTAACGTTAATGCATAACCCAATTCCTGAGAATAACCCCTATCCCATAATTCTAACCCTATCTCCTAGTCATCACTGTGACACCTAATCCCTAACCCTAATTCTAAACCGCTAACCCTAACCGTAACCCTACCTACAACCCTAACACTGACAGTAACCCTTACTTCTAACCCCAACGCTATGCCTAACAAAAACCCTAACCCTTGACCCTAACCCTTCACCCTAACCCCTAAGCCTTACCCTAACCCTTAACCCTAATCCTAATCCTAACCATTAAACCTAACCCTAGCTCTTAAAGCTAACCCTAAACCTTACCCTCACGACTAGACCTAACCCTGACACTAACCTAACACCTAACCCTAAGCAGAACCCCTAAAGCTAAGCCTGAACCCTATCCCTAACCCTAGCAGTAAACTTTAACCCTAAACCTAAGCCCAACCCGTAACCCTAATCCTATCCTTTTACCCTAAAACTAACCCCTAAACCTAACCCCTATACCTCACCCTAACTCTAACCCCAATCCTAATTCTAACCATACCCCTTCATAAAACACTAACTCCTAACCGCTAACCCTAACACTAACCAAAAACCCTAATCACTAATCCCTAACCCTAACGCTTAACCTTTACCCTAACCGTTAACCCTCACCCTAAATCTTAACACTGACCCTAACCTTAACCTTTAACTCTAAGCCTAACCCTTAACCCTACTGTAAGGAAGACCCTTAATGCTAATGGGATCCCTTATCCCTAACCCTAACACTACAGCTAAAAATAACCCTAACCTTTGATCCTGAAACCTAACCCCTAACACTTACTTTAACCCCAAACCCTAACCCTAATCCTAAGCATTAAACCTAACCCTATCTCTTAACCCTAACGCTAGCCCTTACCCTAAGGCCTAGATCTAACCCTAAATCGAACCTACCGCCTAATCCTAACCTTAAGCCCTAATGCTAACTCTAACCCTGAACCCTAAACCTACCCGTAACCCTTAACACTAACCCTATCCGTGAACCTTAACCCTGACCCTAACCATTACCCGCAACCAAGCATTTAACCCTGACCCTACCCCTAATCCTTAATGATAACCCTAACACTAAACCCTCACCCTACTCCCAACACTTAACCCTAATTGTATCCCTTAACCCTAACCCTAATGCTAACCCAGAAACGTAACCCTCACCGTGACCAGTAAACCTAACCCTAACCTCTAACACAAACCATAGCACATAACTCTAACCCTAAAACGAACCCTAAACCTAACCCTAACCCTTAACTCTTAAGCTTAACACTAAGCGTTAACTCTCACGCTAAGCTTTAATCCTAACCGTAACCCTAATCTTCAACCCTAAACCTAACACTTAACCCTAAACGTCTACCAAACCCTAACCCCTCATCTTAACCCTAACCGTAAACCTCAACCCTAAAAAAAAGTGTAACCGTTAAACCTAAGAGTAACCTTTAACCCTAACCCTAAGCCCTAACCCTAAGCCCTCACCCTAACACTAAACTTCATCCTTAACCCTAACCATAATCCTAACCCTAAATCTAATTCTCAGACTTCTTGCTTTCTTAGAGTTTAGAAAGCCTGCAATCCTCCCATGCCATGCGTGAAAGGAGGCTCTACCACTGTGTCCTGCATGAAACCCACGGGCCCGTACCCAGAGTATGATAGAGTGGGTTCCCGGGTACAATCCCAGCCCCCTAAACTACCCCCGCCCGCCTAATGCAGACAGGGCCCGTGCGCTAAGCATAAAGAATACCTTTAACAGATAACCCTAACCCTGAACATAACACCCAACCCTGTTCCTATTTCTCCCCTTAACACGTAAACCTCACCGTGCGCCTAACTTTAACCTCTTATCCTAACGTTAATGCATAACCCATTTCCTGAAAACAACCCCTATCCCATAATTCTAACCCTATCTCCTAGTCATCACTGTGACACCTAATCCCTAACCCTAATTCTAAACCGCTAACCCTAACCGTAACCCTACCTACAACCCTAACACTGACAGTAACCCTTACTTCTAACCCCAACGCTATGCCTAACAATAACCCTAACCCTTGACCCTAACCCTTCACCCTCACCCCTAAGCCTTAACCTAACCCTTAACCCTAATCCTAATCCTAACCATTAAACCTAACCCTAGCTCTTAAAGATAACCCTGAACCTTGCCCTCACGACTAGACCTAACCCTGACACTAACCTAACACCTAACCCTAAGCAGAAACCCTAAAGCTAAGCCTGAACCCTATCCCTAACCCTAGCAGTAAACTTTAACCCTAAACCTAAGCCCAACCCGTAACCCTAATCCTATCCTTTTACCCTAAAACTAATCCCTAAACCTAACCCCTATACCTCACCCTAACTCTAACCCCAATCCTAATTCTAACCATACCCCTTCATAAAACACTAACTCCTAACCGCTAACCCTAACACTAACGAAAAACCCTAATCACTAATCCCTAACCCTAACGCTTAACCTTTACACTAACCGTTAACCCTCACCCTAAATCTTAACCCTGACCCTAACCTTAACCTTTAACTCTAAGCCTAACCCTTAACCCTACAGTAAGATAGACCCTTAATGCTAATGGGATCCCTTTTCCGTAACCCTAACACTACAGCTAAAAATAACAGTAACCTTTCATCCTTAAACCTAACCCCTAACACTTACTTTAACCCCAAACCCTAACCCTAATCCTAAGCATTAAACCTAACCCTATCTCTGAACCCTAACGCTAGCCCTTACCCGAACGCCTAGATCTAACCCTAAATCGAACCTACCGCCTAATCCTAACCTTAAGCCCTAATGCTAACTCTAACCCTGAACCCTAAACCTACCCGTAACCCTTAACATTAACCCTATCCGTGAACCTTAACCCTGACCCTAACCATTACCCGAACCCAGGCATTTAACCCTGACCCTACCCCTAGTCCTTAATGATAACCCTAACACTAAACCCTAACCCTAAGGCCAACACTTAACTGTAATCCTATCCCTTAACCCTAACCCTAACCCTAACCCTAATGATAACCCCTAAACGTAACCCTAACCGGCACCAGTAAACCTAACCCTAACCTCTAACACAAACCATAGCACATAACTCTAACCCTAAAATTAACCCTAACCCTAAACCTAACCCTAAACCCTAACACTTAACCTTAACCCTAAGCGTTAACTCTCACGCTATCCTATAATCCTAACCCTAATCCTAATCTTCAACCCTAAACCTTACACTTAACCCTAACCCTGTACCAAACCCTAACCCCTCATCTTAACCCTAACCGTAAACCTCAACCCTAAACCAAAGTGTAACCGTTAAACCTAAGAGTAACCTTTAACCCTAACCCTAATCCGTAACCCTAAGCCCTCACCCTAACACTAAACTTCATCCTTA
The DNA here is from genome assembly GCF_041146395.1 of Eulemur rufifrons. Classification (NCBI taxonomy): domain Eukaryota; kingdom Metazoa; phylum Chordata; class Mammalia; order Primates; family Lemuridae; genus Eulemur; species Eulemur rufifrons. Next base: position 264,974 of record NW_027182953.1, read on the forward strand.
ACCCTAACCAGAATCCTACCCCTAAATCTAATTCTCAGACTTCTTACTTTCTTAGAGTTTAGAAAGCCTGCAATCCTCCCATGCCATGCGTGAAAGGAGGCTCTACCATTGTGTCCTGTATGAAACCCACGGGCCCATACCCAGAGTATGATAGAGTGGGTTCCCGGGTACAATCCCAGCCCCCAAAACGCCCCCCGCCCGCCTAATGCAGAAAGGGCCCGTGCGCTAAGCATAAACAATACCTTTAACAGATAACCCTAACCCTGAACATAACACCCAACCCTGTTCCTATTTCTCCCCTTAACACGTAAACTTCACCGTGCGCCTAACTTTAACCTCTTATCCTAACGTTAATGCATAACCCATTTCCTGAGAACAACCCCTATCCAATAATTCTAACCCTATCTCCTAGTCATCGCTGTGACACCTAATCCCTAACCCTAATTCCAAACCGCTAACCCAAACCGTAACCCTACCTACAACCCTAACACTGACAGTAACCCTTACTTCTAACCCCAACGCTATGCCTAACAAAAACTCTAACCCTTGACCCTAACCCTTTACCCTAACCCCTAAGACTTACCCTAACCCTTAACCCTAATCCTAATCCTAACCATTAAACCTAACCCTAGCTCTTAAAGCTAACCCTAAACCTTACCCTCACGACTAGACCTAACCCTGACACTGACCTAACACTTAACCCTCACCAGAACCCCTAAAGCTAACCCTGAACCCTATCCCTAACCCTAGCAGTAAACTTTAACCCTAAACCTAAGCCCAACCCGTAACCCTAATCCTATCCTTTTACCCTAAAACTAACCCCTAAACCTAACCCCTATACCTCACCCTAACTCTATCCCCAATCCTAATTCTAACCATACCCCTTCATAAAACACTAACCGCTAACCTAACACTAACCAAAAACCCTAATCACTAATCCCTAACCCTAACACTTAACCTTTACCCTAACCGTTAACCCTCACCCTAAATCTTAACACTGACCCTAACCTTAACCTTTAACTCTAAGCCTAACCCTTAAGCCTACAGTAAGGAAGACCCTTAATGCTAATGGGTTCCCTTATCCCTAACCCTAACACTACAGCTAAAAATAACCCTAACCTTGGATCCTTAAACCTAACCCCTAACACTTACTTTAACCCCAAACCCTAACCCTAATCCTAAGCATTAAACCTAACCCTATCTCTTAACCCTAACGCTAGCCCTTACCCTAACGCCTAGTTGTAACCCTAAATCGAACCTACCGCCTAATCCTAACCTTAAGCCCTAATGCTAACTCTAACCCTGAACCCTAAACCTACCCGTAACCCTTAACACTAACCCTATCCGTGAACCTTAACCCTAACCCTAACCATTACCCGCACCCAAGAATTTAACCCTGATCCTACCCCTAATCCTTAATGATAACACTAAGACTAAACCCTAACTCTAAGCCCAACACTTAACCCTAATCCTATCCCTTAACCCTAACCCTAACGCAAACCCCTAAACGTAACCCTAACCGTGACCAGTAAACCTAACCTTAACCTCTAACACAAACCATAGCACATAACTCTAACCCTAAAACTAAACCTAACCCCAACCAAAACCCTAAACCCTAACACTTAACCTTAACCCTAAGCGTTAACTCTCATGCTATCCTTTAATCCTAACCCTAATCCTAATCTTCAACCCTAAACCTAACACTTAACCCTAACCCTGTACCAAACCCTAACCCCTCATCTTAATCCTAACCGTAAACCTCAACCCTAAACCAAAGTGTAGCCGTTAAACCTAAGAGTAGCCTTTAACCCTGACCCTAATCCGTAACCCTAAGCCCTCACCCTAACACTAAACTTCATCCTTAACCCTAACCATAATCCTACCCCTAAATCTAATTCTCAGACTTCTTGCTTTCTTAGAGTTTAGAAAGCCTGCCATCCTCCCATGCCATGCGTGAAAGGAGGCTCTACCACTGTGTCCTGCATGAAACCCACGGGCCCATACCCAGAGTATGATAGAGTGGGTTCCCGGGTACAATCCCAGTCCCCTAAACTCCCCCCGCCCGCCTAATGCAGACAGGGCCCGTGCGCTAAGCATAAACAATACCTTTAACAGATAACCCTAACCCTGAACATAACACCCAACCCTGTTCCTCTTTCTCCCCTTAACACGTAAACCTCACCGTGCGCCTAACTTTAACCTCTTATCCTAACGTTAATGCATAACCCATTTCCTGAGAAAAACCCCTATCCCATAATAATAACCCTATCTCCTAGTCATCACTGTGACACCTAATGCCTAACCCTAATTCTAAACCGCTAACCCTAACCGTAACCCTACCTACAACCCTAACACTGACAGTAACCCTTACTTCTAACCCCAACGCTATGCCTAACAATAACCCTAACCCTTGACCCTAACCCTCCACCCTAACCCCTAAGCCTTACCCTAACCCTTAACCCTAATCCTAATCCTAACCATTAAACCTAACCCTAGCTCTTAAAGCTAACCCTAAACCTTACCCTCACGACTAGACCTAACCCTGACACTAACCTAACACTTAACCCTAACCAGAACACCTAAAGCTAAGCCTGAACCCTATCCCTAACCCTAGCAGTAAACTTTAACCCTAAACCTAAGCCCAACCCGTAACCCTAATCCTATCCTTTTACCCTAAAACTAACCCCTAAACCTAACCCCTATACCTCACCCTAACTCTAACCCCAATCCTAATTCTAACCATACCCCTTCATAAAACACTAACTCCTAACCGCTAACCCTAACACTAACCAGAAACCCTAATCACTAATCCCTAACCCTAACGCTTAACCTTTACCCTAACCGTTAACCCTCACCCTAAATCTTAACACTGACCCTAACCTTAACCTTTAACTCTAAGCCTAACCCTTAACCCTACAGTAAGGAAGACCCTTAATGCTAATGGGATCCCTTATCCCTAACCCTAACACTACAGCTAAAAATAACCCTAACCTTGGATCCTTAAACCTAACCCCTAACACTTACTTTAACCCCAAACCCTAACCCTAATCCTAAGCATTAAACCTAACCCTATCTCTTAACCCTAACCCTAGCCCTTACCCTAACGCCTAGATCTAACCCTAAATCTAACCTACCGCCTAATCCTAATCTTAAGTCCTAATGCTAACTCTAACCCTGAACCCTAAACCTACTCGTAACCCTTATCACTAACCCTATCCGTGAACCTTAACCCTGACCCTAACCTATACCCGCACCCAAGCATTTAACCCTGACCCTAACCCTAATCCTTAATGATAACCCTAACACTAAACCCTAACCCTAAGGCCAACACTTAAACCTAATCCTATCCCTTAACCCTAACCCTAATGCTAACCCCTAAACGTAACCCTCACCGTGACCAGTAAACCTAACCCTAACCTCTAACACAAACCATAGCACATAACTCTAACCCTAAAACGAACCCTAACCCTAACCCTAACCCTAAACCCTAACTCTTAACCTTAACCCTAAGCGTTAACTCTCACGCTAACCTTTAATCCTAACCCTAATCCTAATCTTCAACCCTAAACCTAACACTTAACCCTAACCCTGTACCAAACCCTAACCCCTCATCTTAACCCTAACCGTAAACCTCAACCCTAAACCAAAGTGTAACCGTTAAACCTAAGAGTAATCTTTAACCCTAACCCTAATCCCTAACCCTAAGCCCTCACCCTAACACTAAACTTCATCCTTAACCCTAACCATAATCCAACCCTAAATCTCATTCTAAGACTTCTTGCTTTCTTAGAGTTTAGAAAGCCTGCAATCCTCCCATGCCATGCGTGAAAGGAGGCTCTACCACTGTGTCCTGCATGAAACCCACGGGCCCATAACCAGAGTATGACAGAGTGGGTTCCCTGGTACAATCCCAGCCCCCTAAACTCCCCCCGTCCGCCTAATGCAGACAGGGCCCATGCGCTAACCATAAACAATACCTTTAACAGATAACCCTAACCCTGAACATAACACCCAACCCTGTTCCTATTTCTCCCCTTAACACGTAAACCTCACCGTGCGCCTAACTTTAACCTCTTATCCTAACGTTAATGCATAACCCATTTCCTGAGAACAACCCCTATCCCATAATTCTAACCCTATCTCCTAGTCATCACTGTGACACCTAATCCCTAACCCTAATTCTAAGCCGCTAACCCTAACCATAACCCTACCTACAACCCTAACACTGACAGTAACCCTTACTTCTAACCCCAACGCTATGCCTAACAATAACCCTAACCCTTGACCCTAACCCTTCACCCTCACCCCTAAGCCTTAACCTAACCCTTAACCCTAATCCTAATCCTAACCATTAAACCTAACCCTAGCTCTTAAAGATAACCCTGAACCTTGTCCTCACGACTAGACCTAACCCTGACACTAACCTAACACCTAACCCTAAGCAGAAACCCTAAAGCTAAGCCTGAACCCTATCCCTAACCCTAGCAGTAAACTTTAACCCTAAACCTAAGCCCAACCCGTAACCCTAATCCTATCCTTTTACCCTAAAACTAATCCCTAAACCTAACCCCTATACCTCACCCTAACTCTAACCCCAATCCTAATTCTAACCATACCCCTTCATAAAACACTAACTCCTAACCGCTAACCCTAACACTAACGAAAAACCCTAATCACTAATCCCTAACCCTAACGCTTAACCTTTACACTAACCGTTAACCCTCACCCTAAATCTTAACCCTGACCCTAACCTTAACCTTTAACTCTAAGCCTAACCCTTAACCCTACAGTAAGATAGACCCTTAATGCTAATGGGATCCCTTTTCCGTAACCCTAACACTACAGCTAAAAATAACAGTAACCTTTCATCCTTAAACCTAACCCCTAACACTTACTTTAACCCCAAACCCTAACCCTAATCCTAAGCATTAAACCTAACCCTATCTCTGAACCCTAACGCTAGCCCTTACCCGAACGCCTAGATCTAACCCTAAATCGAACCTACCGCCTAATCCTAACCTTAAGCCCTAATGCTAACTCTAACCCTGAACCCTAAACCTACCCGTAACCCTTAACATTAACCCTATCCGTGAACCTTAACCCTGACCCTAACCATTACCCGAACCCAGGCATTTAACCCTGACCCTACCCCTAGTCCTTAATGATAACCCTAACACTAAACCCTAACCCTAAGGCCAACACTTAACCGTAATCCTATCCCTTAACCCTAACCCTAACCCTAACCCTAATGATAACCCCTAAACGTAACCCTAACCGGCACCAGTAAACCTAACCCTAACCTCTAACACAAACCATAGCACATAACTCTAACCCTAAAATTAACCCTAACCCTAAACCTAACCCTAAACCCTAACACTTAACCTTAACCCTAAGCGTTAACTCTCACGCTATCCTATAATCCTAACCCTAATCCTAATCTTCAACCCTAAACCTTACACTTAACCCTAACCCTGTACCAAACCCTAACCCCTCATCTTAACCCTAACCGTAAACCTCAACCCTAAACCAAAGTGTAACCGTTAAACCTAAGAGTAACCTTTAACCCTAACCCTAATCCGTAACCCTAAGCCCTCACCCTAACACTAAACTTCATCCTTAACCCTAACCATAATCCTACCCCTAAATCTAATTCTCAGACTTCTTGCTTTCTTAGAGTTTAGAAAGCCTGCCATCCTCCCATGCCATGCGTGAAAGGAGGCTCTACCACTGTGTCCTGCATGAAACCCACGGGCCCATACCCAGAGTATGATAGAGTGGGTTCCCGGGTACAATCCCAGTCCCCTAAACTCCCCCCGCCCGCCTAATGCAGACAGGGCCCGTGCGCTAAGCATAAACAATACCTTTAACAGATAACCCTAACCCTGAACATAACACCCAACCCTGTTCCTCTTTCTCCCCTTAACACGTAAACCTCACCGTGCGCCTAACTTTAACCTCTTATCCTAACGTTAATGCATAACCCATTTCCTGAGAAAAACCCCTATCCCATAATAATAACCCTATCTCCTAGTCATCACTGTGACACCTAATGCCTAACCCTAATTCTAAACCGCTAACCCTAACCGTAACCCTACCTACAACCCTAACACTGACAGTAACCCTTACTTCTAACCCCAACGCTATGCCTAACAATAACCCTAACCCTTGACCCTAACCCTCCACCCTAACCCCTAAGCCTTACCCTAACCCTTAACCCTAATCCTAATCCTAACCATTAAACCTAACCCTAGCTCTTAAAGCTAACCCTAAACCTTACCCTCACGACTAGACCTAACCCTGACACTAACCTAACACTTAACCCTAACCAGAACACCTAAAGCTAAGCCTGAACCCTATCCCTAACCCTAGCAGTAAACTTTAACCCTAAACCTAAGCCCAACCCGTAACCCTAATCCTATCCTTTTACCCTAAAACTAACCCCTAAACCTAACCCCTATACCTCACCCTAACTCTAACCCCAATCCTAATTCTAACCATACCCCTTCATAAAACACTAACTCCTAACCGCTAACCCTAACACTAACCAGAAACCCTAATCACTAATCCCTAACCCTAACGCTTAACCTTTACCCTAACCGTTAACCCTCACCCTAAATCTTAACACTGACCCTAACCTTAACCTTTAACTCTAAGCCTAACCCTTAACCCTACAGTAAGGAAGACCCTTAATGCTAATGGGATCCCTTATCCCTAACCCTAACACTACAGCTAAAAATAACCCTAACCTTGGATCCTTAAACCTAACCCCTAACACTTACTTTAACCCCAAACCCTAACCCTAATCCTAAGCATTAAACCTAACCCTATCTCTTAACCCTAACCCTAGCCCTTACCCTAACGCCTAGATCTAACCCTAAATCTAACCTACCGCCTAATCCTAATCTTAAGTCCTAATGCTAACTCTAACCCTGAACCCTAAACCTACTCGTAACCCTTATCACTAACCCTATCCGTGAACCTTAACCCTGACCCTAACCTATACCCGCACCCAAGCATTTAACCCTGACCCTAACCCTAATCCTTAATGATAACCCTAACACTAAACCCTAACCCTAAGGCCAACACTTAAACCTAATCCTATCCCTTAACCCTAACCCTAATGCTAACCCCTAAACGTAACCCTCACCGTGACCAGTAAACCTAACCCTAACCTCTAACACAAACCATAGCACATAACTCTAACCCTAAAACGAACCCTAACCCTAACCCTAACCCTAAACCCTAACTCTTAACCTTAACCCTAAGCGTTAACTCTCACGCTAACCTTTAATCCTAACCCTAATCCTAATTTTCAACCCTAAACCTAACACTTAACCCTAACCCTGTACCAAACCCTAACCCCTCATCTTAACCCTAACCGTAAACCTCAACCCTAAACCAAAGTGTAACCGTTAAACCTAAGAGTAATCTTTAACCCTAACCCTAATCCCTAACCCTAAGCCCTCACCCTAACACTAAACTTCATCCTTAACCCTAACCATAATCCAACCCTAAATCTCATTCTAAGACTTCTTGCTTTCTTAGAGTTTAGAAAGCCTGCAATCCTCCCATGCCATGCGTGAAAGGAGGCTCTACCACTGTGTCCTGCATGATACCCACGGGCCCATAACCAGAGTATGACAGAGTGGGTTCCCTGGTACAATCCCAGCCCCCTAAACTCCCCCCGTCCGCCTAATGCAGACAGGGCCCATGCGCTAACCATAAACAATACCTTTAACAGATAACCCTAACCCTGAACATAACACCCAACCCTGTTCCTATTTCTCCCCTTAACACGTAAACCTCACCGTGCGCCTAACTTTAACCTCTTATCCTAACGTTAATGCATAACCCATTTCCTGAGAACAACCCCTATCCCATAATTCTAACCCTATCTCCTAGTCATCACTGTGACACCTAATCCCTAACCCTAATTCTAAGCCGCTAACCCTAACCATAACCCTACCTACAACCCTAACACTGACAGTAACCCTTACTTCTAACCCCAACGCTATGCCTAACAATAACCCTAACCCTTGACCCTAACCCTTCACCCTCACCCCTAAGCCTTAACCTAACCCTTAACCCTAATCCTAATCCTAACCATTAAACCTAACCCTAGCTCTTAAAGATAACCCTGAACCTTGTCCTCACGACTAGACCTAACCCTGACACTAACCTAACACCTAACCCTAAGCAGAAACCCTAAAGCTAAGCCTGAACCCTATCCCTAACCCTAGCAGTAAACTTTAACCCTAAACCTAAGCCCAACCCGTAACCCTAATCCTATCCTTTTACCCTAAAACTAATCCCTAAACCTAACCCCTATACCTCACCCTAACTCTAACCCCAATCCTAATTCTAACCATACCCCTTCATAAAACACTAACTCCTAACCGCTAACCCTAACACTAACGAAAAACCCTAATCACTAATCCCTAACCCTAACGCTTAACCTTTACACTAACCGTTAACCCTCACCCTAAATCTTAACCCTGACCCTAACCTTAACCTTTAACTCTAAGCCTAACCCTTAACCCTACAGTAAGATAGACCCTTAATGCTAATGGGATCCCTTTTCCGTAACCCTAACACTACAGCTAAAAATAACAGTAACCTTTCATCCTTAAACCTAACCCCTAACACTTACTTTAACCCCAAACCCTAACCCTAATCCTAAGCATTAAACCTAACCCTATCTCTGAACCCTAACGCTAGCCCTTACCCGAACGCCTAGATCTAACCCTAAATCGAACCTACCGCCTAATCCTAACCTTAAGCCCTAATGCTAACTCTAACCCTGAACCCTAAACCTACCCGTAACCCTTAACATTAACCCTATCCGTGAACCTTAACCCTGACCCTAACCATTACCCGAACCCAGGCATTTAACCCTGACCCTACCCCTAGTCCTTAATGATAACCCTAACACTAAACCCTAACCCTAAGGCCAACACTTAACCGTAATCCTATCCCTTAACCCTAACCCTAACCCTAACCCTAATGATAACCCCTAAACGTAACCCTAACCGGCACCAGTAAACCTAACCCTAACCTCTAACACAAACCATAGCACATAACTCTAACCCTAAAATTAACCCTAACCCTAAACCTAACCCTAAACCCTAACACTTAACCTTAACCCTAAGCGTTAACTCTCACGCTATCCTATAATCCTAACCCTAATCCTAATCTTCAACCCTAAACCTTACACTTAACCCTAACCCTGTACCAAACCCTAACCCCTCATCTTAACCCTAACCGTAAACCTCAACCCTAAACCAAAGTGTAACCGTTAAACCTAAGAGTAACCTTTAACCCTAACCCTAATCCGTAACCCTAAGCCCTCACCCTAACACTAAACTTCATCCTTAACCCTAACCATAATCCTACCCCTAAATCTAATTCTCAGACTTCTTACTTTCTTAGAGTTTAGAAAGCCTGCAATCCTCCCATGCCATGCGTGAAAGGAGGCTCTACCATTGTGTCCTGTATGAAACCCACGGGCCCATACCCAGAGTATGATAGAGTGGGTTCCCGGGTACAATCCCAGCCCCCAAAACGCCCCCCGCCCGCCTAATGCAGACAGGGCCCGTGCGCTAAGCATAAACAATACCTTTAACAGATAACCCTAACCCTGAACATAACACCCAACCCTGTTCCTATTTCTCCCCTTAACACGTAAACTTCACCGTGCGCCTAACTTTAACCTCTTATCCTAACGTTAATGCATAACCCATTTCCTGAGAACAACCCCTATCCAATAATTCTAACCCTATCTCCTAGTCATCGCTGTGACACCTAATCCCTAACCCTAATTCCAAACCGCTAACCCAAACCGTAACCCTACCTACAACCCTAACACTGACAGTAACCCTTACTTCTAACCCCAACGCTATGCCTAACAAAAACTCTAACCCTTGACCCTAACCCTTTACTCTAACCCCTAAGACTTACCCTAACCCTTAACCCTAATCCTAATCCTAACCATTAAACCTAACCCTAGCTCTTAAAGCTAACCCTAAACCTTACCCTCACGACTAGACCTAACCCTGACACTAACCTAACACTTAACCCTCACCAGAACCCCTAAAGCTAACCCTGAACCCTATCCCTAACCCTAGCAGTAAACTTTAACCCTAAACTTAAGCCCAACCCGTAACCCGAATCCTATCCTTTTACCCTAAAACTAACCCCTAAACCTAACCCCTATACCTCACCCTAACTCTAACCCCAATCCTAATTCTAACCATACCCCTTCATAAAACACTAACCGCTAACCTAACACTAACCAAAAACCCTAATCACTAATCCCTAACCCTAACACTTAACCTTTACCCTAACCGTTAACCCTCACCCTAAATCTTAACACTGACCCTAACCTTAACCTTTAACTCTAAGCCTAACCCTTAAGCCTACAGTAAGGAAGACCCTTAATGCTAATGGGTTCCCTTATCCCTAACCCTAACACTACAGCTAAAAATAACCCTAACCTTGGATCCTTAAACCTAACCCCTAACACTTACTTTAACCCCAAACCCTAACCCTAATCCTAAGCATTAAACCTAACCCTATCTCTTAACTCTAACGCTAGCCCTTACCCTAACGCCTAGATGTAACCCTAAATCGAACCTACCGCCTAATCCTAACCTTAAGCCCTAATGCTAACTCTAACCCTGAACCCTAAACCTACCCGTAACCCTTAACACTAACCCTATCCGTGAACCTTAACCCTGACCCTAACCATTACCCGCACCCAAGAATTTAACCCTGATCCTACCCCTAATCCTTAATGATAACACTAAGACTAAACCCTAACTCTAAGCCCAACACTTAACCCTAATCCTATCCCTTAACCCTAACCCTAACGCAAACCCCTAAACGTAACCCTAACCGTGACCAGTAAACCTAACCTTAACCTCTAACACAAACCATAGCACATAACTCTAACCCTAAAACTAAACCTAACCCCAACCAAAACCCTAAACCCTAACTCTTAACCTTAACCCTAAGCGTTAACTCTCATGCTAACCTTTAATCCTAACCCTAATCCTAATCTTCAACCCTAAACCTAACACTTAACCCTAACCCTGTACCAAACCCTAACCCCTCATCTTAATCCTAACCGTAAACCTCAACCCTAAACCAAAGTGTAGCCGTTAAACCTAAGAGTAGCCTTTAACCCTGACCCTAATCCGTAACCCTAAGCCCTCACCCTAACACTAAACTTCATCCTTAACCCTAACCATAATCCTACCCCTAAATCTAATTCTCAGACTTCTTGCTTTCTTAGAGTTTAGAAAGCCTGCCATCCTCCCATGCCATGCGTGAAAGGAGGCTCTACCACTGTGTCCTGCATGAAACCCACGGGCCCATACCCAGAGTATGACAGAGTGGGTTCCCTGGTACAATCCCAGCCCCCTAAACTCCCCCCGTCCGCCTAATGCAGACAGGGCCCATGCGCTAACCATAAACAATACCTTTAACAGATAACCCTAACCCTGAACATAACACCCAACCCTGTTCCTATTTCTCCCCTTAACACGTAAACCTCACCGTGCGCCTAACTTTAACCTCTTATCCTAACGTTAATGCATAACCCATTTCCTGAGAACAACCCCTATCCCATAATTCTAACCCTATCTCCTAGTCATCACTGTGACACCTAATCCCTAACCCTAATTCTAAACCGATACCCTAACCGTAACCCTATCTACAACCCTAACACTGACAGTAACCCTTACTTCTAACCCCAACGCTATGCCTAACAAAAACCCTAACCTTTGACCCTAACCCTTCACCCTAACCCCTAAGCCTTACCCTAACCCTTAACCCTAATCCTAATCCTAACCATTAAACCTAACCCTAGCTCTTAAATCTAACCCTAAACCTTACCCTCACGACTAGACCTAACCCTGACACTAACCTAAAACCTAACCCTAACCAGAACCCCTAAAGCTAACCCTGAACCCTATCCCTAAGCCTAGCAGTAAACTTTAACCCTAAACCTAAGCCCAACCCGTAACCCTAATCCTATCCTTTTACCCTAAAACTAACCCCTAAACCTAACACCTAAACCTCACCCTAAATCTAACCCCATTCCTAATTCTAACCATACCCCTTCATAAAACACTAACTCCTAACCGCTAACCCTAACACTAACCAAAAACCCTAATCACTAATCCCTAACCCTAACGCTTAACCTTTACCCTAACTGTTAACCCTAACTCTAAATCTCAACACTGACCCTAACCTTAACCTTTAACTCTAAGCGTAACCCTTAATCCTACAGTAAGGAAGACCCTTAATGCTAATAGGATCCCTTATCCCTAACCCTAACACTACAGCTAAAAATAACCCTAACCTTGGATCCTGAAACCCAACCCCTAACACTTACTTTAACCCCAAACCCTAACCCTAATCCTAAGCATTAAACCTAACCCTATCTCTTAACCCTAACGTTAGCCCTTACCGTAACGCCTAGATCTAACCCTAAGTCTAACCTACCGCCTAATCCTAACCTTAAGCCCTAATGCTAACTCTAACCCTGAACCCTAAACCTACCCGTAACCCTTAACACTAACCCTATCCGTGAACCTTAACCCTGACCCTAACCATTACCCGCACCCAAGCATTTAACCCTGACCCTACCCCTAATCCTTAATGATAACACTAACACTAAACCCTAACCCTAAGCCCAACACTTATCCCTAATCCTATCCCTTAACCCTAACCCCAACCCTAATGCTACCCCCTAAACGTAACCCCTACCGTGACCAGTAAACCTAGCCCTAACCTCTAACACAAAGCGTAGCACATAACTCTAAACCTAAAACTAAACCTAACCCTAAACCTAACCCTAAACCGTAACTCTTAACCTTAACCCTAAGCGTTAACTCTCACGCTAACCTTTAATCCTAACCCTAATCCTAATCTTCAACCCTAAACCTAACACTTAACCCTAACCCTGTACCAAACCCTAACCCCTCATCTTAACCCTAACGGTAAACCTCAACCCTATACCAAAGTGTAACCATTAAACCTAAGAGTAACCTTTAACCCTAACCCTAATCCCTAACCCTAAGCCCTCACCCTAACACTAAACTTCATCCTTAACCCTAACCATAATCCTAACCCTAAATCTAATTCTCAGACTTCTTGCTTTCTTAGAGTTTAGAAAGCCTACGATCCTCCCATGCCGTGCGTGAAAGGAGGCTCTACCTCTGCGTCCTGCATGAAACCCACGGGCTCATACCCAGAGTATGATAGAGTGGGTTCCCGGGTACAATCCCAGCCCCCTAAACTCCCCCCGCCCGCCCAATGCAGACAGGGCCCGTGCGCTAAGCATAAACAGTACCTTTAACAGATAACCCTAACCCTGAACATAACACCCAACCCTGTTCCTATTTCTCCCCTTAACACGTAAACCTCACCATGCGCCTAACTTTAACCTCTTATCCTAACGTTAATGCATAACCCATTTCCTGAGAACAACCCCTATCCCATAATTCTAACCCTATCTCCTAGTCATCACTGTGACACCTAATCCCTAACCCTAATTCTAAACCGCTAACCCTAACCGTAACCCTACCTACAACCCTGACACTGACAGTAACCCTTACTTCTAACCCCAACGCTATGCCTAACAAAAACCCTAAACCTTTACCCTAACCCCTAAGCCTTACCCTAACCCTTAACCCTAATCCTAATCCTAACCATTAAACCTAACCCTAGCTCTTAAAGCTAACCCTAAACCTTACCCTCATGACTAGACCTAACGCTGACACTAACCTAACACCTAACCCTAACCAGAACCCCTAAAGCTAATCCTGAAACCTATCCCTAACCCTAGCAGTAAACTTTAACCCTAAACCTAAGCCCAACCCGTAACCCTAATCCTATCCTTTTACCCTAAAACTAACCCCTAAACCTAACCCCTATACCTCACCCTAACTCTAACCCCAATCCTAATTCTAACCATACCCCTTCATAATACACTAACTCCAAACCGCTAACCCTAACACTAACCAAAAACCCTAATCACTAATCCCTAACCCTAACGCTTAACCTTTACCCTAACCGTTAACCCTCACCCTAAATCTTAACACTGACCCTAACCTGAACCTTTAACTCTAAGCCTAACCCTTAACCCTAGAGTAAGGAAGACCCTTAATGCTAATGGGATCCCTTATTCCTAACCCTAACACTACAGCTAAAAATAACCCTAACCTTTGATCCTTAAACCTAACCCCTAACACTTACTTTAACCCCAAACCCTAACCCTAATCCTAAGCATGAAACCTAATCCTATCTCTTAACCCTAACGCTAGCCCTTACCCTAACGCCTAGATCTAACCCTAAATATAACCTACCGCCTAATCCTAACCTTAAGGCCTAATGGTAAATCTAACCCTGAACCTAAACCTACCCGTAACCCTTAACACTAACCCTATCCGTGAACCTTAACCTTGACCCTAACTATTACCCGCACCCAGGCATTTAACCCTGATCCTAACCCTAATCCTTAATGATAACCCTAACACTAAACCCTCACCCTAAGCCCAACACTTAAATCTAATCCTATCCCTTAACCCTAACCCTAACCTAACCCTAACCCTAAGCCTAACCCCTAAACCTAACCATAACCCCTAAGCCTAACCCTAACCCCTAACACCAACCCCAACCCCAACCCTAACCCTAACCCCTAACCCTAACCCTAACCCCTAACCCTAACCCTAACCCCTAACCCTAACCCTAAGCTAACCCTAACCCAACCCTAACACTAACCCTAACCCTAACCCCTAACCCTAACCCTTACCCTTCCCTAACCCTTACCCTTACCCTTACCCTAACACTAACGCCTAACCCTAACCCTAACCCCTAACCCTAACCCCTAACCCCTACCCTAACCCTAATCCCTAACCCTAACCCTAACCCCTAACCCTAACCCCTAACCCTAACCCTAACCCTAACCCATAACCCTAACCCTAACCCCTAACCCTAACCCCTGACCCTGACCCTGACCCC
>NW_027182953.1:290000-307500 GCF_041146395.1 Eulemur rufifrons
CTAACCTTTGATCCTGAAACCTAACCCCTAACACTTACTTTAACCCCAAACCCTAACCCTAATCCTAAGCATTAAACATAACCCTATCTCTTAACCCTAACGCTAGCCCTTACCCTAACGCCTAGATCTAACCCTAAATCTAACCTACAGCCTATTCCTAACCTTAAGCTCTAATGCTAACTCTAACCCTGAACCCTAAACCTACCCGTAACCCTTAACACTAACCCTATCCGTGAACCTTAACCCTGACCCTAACCATTACCCGCAACCAAGCATTTAACCCTGACCCTACCCCTAATCCTTAATGATAACCCTAACGCTAAACCCTAACCCTAAGCCCAACACTTATCCCTAATCCTATCCCTTAACCCTAACCATAAGCCTAACCCTAATGCTACCCCCTAAACCTAACCCTAGCCGTGACCAGTAAACCTAACCCTAACCTCTAACACAAACCATAGCACATAACTCTAACTCTAAAACTAACCCTAACCCTAAGCCTAAACCCTAACTCTTAACCTTATCCCTAAGCGTTAACTCTCACGCTAACCTTTAATCCTAACCCTAATCCTAATCTTCAACCCTAAACCTAACACATAACCCTAACCCTGTACCAAACCCTAACCCCTCATCTTAACCCTAACCGTAAACCTCAACCCTAAAAAAAAGTGTAACCGTTAAACCTAAGGGTAATCTTTAACCCTAACCCTAATCCCTAACCCTAAGCCCTCACCCTAACACTAAACTTCATCCGTAACCCTAACCATAATCCTAACCCTAAATCTAATTCTCAGACTTCTTGCTTTCTTAGAGTTTAGAAAGCCTGCAATCCTCCCATGGCATGCGTGAAAGGAGGCTCTACCACTGTGTCCTGCATGAAACCCACGGGCCCATACCCAGAGTATGATAGAGTGGGTTCCCGGGTACAATCCCAGCCCGCTAAACTCCCCCCGCCCGCCTAATGCAGACAGGGCCCGTGCGCTAAGCATAAACAATACCTTTAACAGATAACCCTAACCCTGAACATAACACCCAACCCTGTTCCTATTTCTCCCCTTAACACGTAAACCTCACCGTGCGCCTAACTTTAACCTCTTATCCTAACGTGAATGCATAACCCATTTCCTGAGAACAACCCCTATCCCATAATTCTAACCCTATCTCCTAGTCATCACTGTGACACCTAATCCCTAACCCTAATTCTAAACCGCTAACCCTAACCGTAACCCTACCTACAACCCTAACACTGACAGTAACCCTTACTTCTAACCCCAACGCTATGCCTAACAAAAACCCTAACCCTTGACCCTAACCCTTCACCCTCACCCCTAAGCCTTACCCTAACCCTTAACCCTAATCCTAATCCTAACCACTAAACCTAACCCTATCTCTTAAAGCTAACCCTAAACCTAACCCTCACGACTAGATCTAACCCTGACACTAACCTAACACCTAACCCTAACCAGAACCCCTAAAGCTAAGCCTGAACCCTATCCCTAACCCTAGCAGTGAACTTTAACCCTAAACCTAAGCCCAACCCGTAACCCTAATCCTATCCTTTTACCCTAAAACTAACCCCTAAACCTAACCCCTATACCTCACCCTAACTCTAACCCCAATCCTAATTCTAACCATACCCGTTCATAAAACACTAACTCCTAACCGCTAACCCTAACACTAACCAAAAACCCTAATCACTAATCCCTAACCCTAACCCTTAACCTTTACCCTAACCGTTAACCCTCACCCCAAATCTTAACACTGACCCCAACCTGAACCTTTAACTCTAAGCCTAACCTTTAACCCTACAGTAAGGAAGACCCTTAATGCTAATGGGATCCCTTATCCCTAACCCTAACACTACAGCTAATAATAACCCTAACCTTTGATCCTTAAACCTAACCCGTAACACTTACTTTAACCCCAAACCCTAACCCTAATCCTAAGCATTAAACCTAACCCTATCTCTTAACCCTAACGCTAGCCCTTACCCTAACGCCTAGATCTAACCCTAAATCTAACCTACCGCCTAATCCTAACCTTAAGCCCTAATGCTAACTCTAACCCTGAACCCTAAACCTACCCGTAACCCTTAACACTAACCCTATCCGTGAACCTTAACCCTGACCCTAACCATTACCTGCACCCAAGCATTTAACCCTGACCCTACCCCTAATCCTTAATGATAACCCTAACACTAAACCCTCACCCTACGCCAAACACTAAACCCTAATAATATCCCTTAACCCTAACCCTAATGCTAATCCCTAAACGTAACCCTCACCGTGACCACTAAACCTAACCCTAACCTCTAACACAAACCATAGCACATGACTCTAACCCTAAAACGAACCCTAAACCTAACCCTAACCCTAAACCCTAACTCTTAACCTTAACCCTAAGCGTTAACTCTCACGCTAACCTTTAATCCTAACCCTAATCCTAATCTTCAACACTAAACCTAACACTTAACCCTAACCCTGTACCAAACCGTAACCCCTCATCTTAACCCTAACCGTAAACCTCAACCCTAAACCAAAGTGTAACCGTTAAACCTAAGTGTAACCTTTAACCCTAACCCTAAGCCCAAACCCTAAGCCCTCACCCTAACACTAAACTTCATCCTTAACCCTAACCATAATCCTAACCCTAAATCTAATTCTCAGACTTCTTGCTTTCTTAGAGTTTAGAAAGCCTGCAATCCTCCCATGCCATGCGTGAAAGGAGGCTCTACCACTGTGTCCTGCATGAAACCCACGGGCCCGTACCCAGAGTATGATAGAGTGGGTTCCCGGGTACAATCCCAGCCCCCTAAACTCCCCCCGCCCGCCTAATGCAGACAGAGCCCGTGCGCTAAGCATAAACAATACCTTTAACAGATAACCCTAACCCTGAACATAACACCCAACCCTGTTCCTATTTCTCCCCTTAACACGTAAACCTCACCGTGCGCCTAACTTTAACCTCTTATCCTAACGTTAATGCATAACCCATTTCCTGAAAACAACCCCTATCCCATAATTCTAACCCTATCTCCTAGTCATCACTGTGACACCTAATCCCTAACCCTAATTCTAAACCGCTAACCCTAACCGTAACCCTACCTACAACCCTAACACTGACAGTAACCCTTATTCTAACACCAACGCTATGCCTAACAAAAACCCTAACCCTTGACCCTATCCCTTCACCCTCACCCCTAAGCCTTACCCTAACCCTTAACCCTAATCCTAATCCTAACCATTAAACCTAACCCTAGCTCTTAAAGCTAACCCTAAACCTTACCCTCACGACTAGACCTAACCCTGACACTAACCTAACACCTAACCCTAACCAGAACCCCTAAAGCTAACCCTGAACCCTATCCCTAACCCTAGCAGTGAACATAAACCCTAAACCTAAGCCCAATCTGTAACCCTAATCCTATCCTTTTACCGTAAAACTAAGCCCTAAACCTAACCCCTATACCTCACCCTAACTCTAACCCCAATCCTAATTCTAACCATACCCCTTCATAAAACACTAACTCCTAACCGCTAACCCTAACACTAACCAAAAACCCTAATCACTAATCCCTAACCCTAACGCTTAACCTTTACCCTAACCGTTAACCCTCACCCTAAATCTTAAAACTGACCCTAACCTTAACCTTTAACTCTATGCCTAACCCTTTACCCTACAGTAAGGAAGACCCTTAATGCTAATGGGATCCCTTATCCCTAACCCTAACACTACAGCTAAAAATAACCCTAACCTTTGATCCTTAAACCTAACCCCTAACACTTATTTTAATCCCAAACCCTAACCCTAATCCTAAGCATTAAACCTAACCCTATCTCTTAACCCTAACGCTAGGCCTTACCCTAATGCCTAGATCTAACCCTAAATCGAACCTACCGCCTAATCCTAACCTTAAGCCCTAATGCTAACTCTAACCCTGAACCCTAAACCTACCCATAACCCTTAACACTAACCCTATCCATGAACCTTAACCCTGACCCTAACCATTACTCGCACCCAAGCATTTAACCCTGACTCTACCCCTAATCCTTAATGATAACCCTAACACTAAACCCTCACCCTACGCCCAACACTTAACCCTAATCCTATCCCTTAACCCTAACCCTAATGCTAACCCCTAAACGTAACCCTCACTGTGACCAGTAAACCTAACCCTAACCTGTAACACAAACCATAGCACAAAACTCTAACCCTAAAACGAACCCTAACCCTAAGCCTAACCCTAAACCCTAACTGTTAACCTTAACCCTAAGCGTTAACTCTCACGCTAACCTTTAATCCTAACCCTAATCCTAATCTTCAACCCTAAACCTAACACTTAACCCTAACCCTGTACCAACCCTAACCCCTCATCTTAACCCTAACCGTAAACCTCAACCCTAAACCAAAGTGTAACCGTTAAACCTAAGAGTAACATTTAACCCTAACCCAAAGCCCTAACCCTAAGCCCTCACCCTAACACTAAACTTCATCCTTAACCCTAACTATAATCCGAACCCTAAATCTAATTCTCAGACTTCTTACTTTCTTAGAGTTTAGAAAGCCTGCAATCCTCCCATGCCATGCGTGAAAGGAGGCTCTACCACTGTGTCCTGCATGAAACCCACGGGCCCATACTCAGAGTATGATAGAGTGGGTTCCCGGGTAAAATCCCAGCCCCCGAAACTCCCCCCGCCCGCCTAATGCAGACAGTGCCCGTGCGCTAAGCATAAACAAAACCTTTAACAGATAACCCTAACCCTGAACATAACACCCAACCCTGTTCCTATTTCTCCCCTTAACACGTAAACCTCACCGTGCGCCTAACTTTAACCTCTTATCCTAACGTTAATGCATAACCCATTTCCTGAGAACAACCCCTATCCCATAATTCTAACCCTATCTCCTAGTCATCACTGTGACACCTAATCCCTAACCCTAATTCTAAACCGCTAACCCTAACCGTAACCCTAACTACAACCCTAACACTGACAGTAACCCTTACTTCTAACCCCAACGCTATGCCTAACAAAAACCCTAACCCTTGACCCTAACCCTTCACCCTAACCCCTAAGCCTTACCCTAACCCTTAACCCTAATCCTAATCCTAACCATTAAACCTAACCCTAGCTCTTAAAGCTAACCCTAAACCTTGCCCTCACGTCTAGACCTAACCCTGACACTAACCTAACACCTAACCCTAAGCAGAACCCCTAAAGCTAAGCCTGAAGCCTATCCCTAACCCTAGCAGTAAACTTTAACCCTAAACCTAAGTCCAACCCGTAACCCTAATCCTATCCTTTAACCCTAAAACTAACCCCTAAACCTAACCCCTATACCTCACCCTAACTCTAACCCCAATCCTAATTCTAACCATATCCCTTCATAAAACACTAACCGCTAACCTAACACTAACCAAAAACCCTAATCACTAATCCCTAACCCTAACGCTTAACCTTTACCCTAACCGTTAACCCTCACCCTAAATCTTAACACTGACCCTGACCTTAACCTTTAACTCTAATCCTAACCCATAACCCTACAGTAAGGAAGACCCTTAATGCTAATGGGATCCCTTATCCCGAACCCTAACACTACAGCTAAAAATAACCCTAACCTTGGATCCTTAAACCTAACCCCTAACACTTACTTTAACCCCAAACCCTAACCCTAATCCTAAGCATTAAACCTAACCCTATCTCTTAACCCTAACCCTAGCCCTTACCCTAACGCCTAGATCTAACCCTAAATCTAACCTACCGCCTAATCCTAAACTTAAGTCCTAATGCTAACTCTAACCCTGAACCCTAAACCTACCCGTAACCCTTAACACTAACCCTATCCGTGAACCTTAACCCTGACGCTAACCATTACCCGCACCCAAGAATTTAACCCTGACCCTAACCCTAATCCTTAATGCTAACCCTAACACTAAACCCTAACCCTAAGCCCAACACTTAACCCTAATCCTATCCCTTAACCCTAACCCTAACCGTAATGCTACCCCCTAAACGTAACCCTAACCGTGACCAGTAAACCTAACCCTAACCGCTAACACAAACCATAGCACATAACTCTAACCCTAAAACTAACACTAACCCTAAACCTAACCCTAAACCCTAACTCTTAACCTTAACCCTAAGCGTTAACTCTCACGCTAACCTTTAATCCTAACCCTAATCCTATCTTCAACACTAAACCGAATACATAACTCTACCGCTGTACCAAACCCTAACCACTCATCTTAACCCTAACCGTAAACCTCAACCCTAAACCACAGTGGAACCGTTAAACCTAAGAGTAACCTTTAACCCTAACCCTAATCCCTAACCCTAAGCCCTCACCCTAACACTAAACTTCATCCTTAACCCTAACCATAATCCTAACCCTAAATCTAATTCTCAGACTTCTTGCTTTCTTAGAGTTTAGAAAGCCTGCAATCCTCCCATGCCATGCGTGAAAGGAGGCTCTACCACTGTGTCCTGCATGATACCCACGGGCCCATACCCAGAGTGTGATAGAGTGGGTTCCCGGGTACAATCCCAGCCCCCTAAACTCCCCCCGCCCGCCCAATGCAGACAGGGCCCGTGTGCTAAGCATAAACAATACCTTTAACTGATAACCCTAACCCTGAACATAACACCCAACCCTGTTCCTATTTCTCCCCTTAACACGTAAACCTCACCGTGCGCCTAACTTTAACCTCTTATCCTAACGTTAATGCATAACCCATTTCCTGAGAACAACCCCTATCCCATAATTCTAACCCTATCTCCTAGTCATCACTGTGACACCGAATCCCTAACCCTAATTCTAAACCGCTAACCCTAACCGTAACCCTAACTACAACCCTGACACTGACAGTAACCCTTACTTCTAACCCCAACGCTATGCCTAACAAAAACCCTAACCCTGCACCATAACCCCTAAGCCTTACCCTAACCCTTAACCCTAATCCTAATCCTAACCATTAAACCTAACCTTAGCTCTTAAAGATAACCCTGAACCTTGCCCTCACGACTAGACCTAACCCTGACACTAACCTAACACCTAAACCTAAGGAGAACCCCTAAAGCTAAGCCTGAACCCTATCCCTAACCCTAGCAGTAAACTTTAACCCTAAACCTAAGCCCAACCCGTAACCCTAATCCTATCCTTTTACCCTAAATCTAACCCCTAAACCTAACCCCTATACCTCACCCTAACTCTAACCCCAATCCTAATTCTAACCATACCCCTTCATAAAACACTAACTCCTAACCGCTAACCCTAACACTAACCAAAAACCCTAATCACTAATCCCTAACCCTAATGCTTAACCTTTACCCTAACCGTTAACCCTCACCCTAAATCTTAACACTGACCCTAACCTTAACCTTTAACTCTAAGCCTAACCCTTAACCCTACAGTAAGGAAGACCCTTAATGCTAATGGGATCCCTTTTCCGTAACCCTAACACTACAGCTAAAAATAACAGTAACCTTTCATCCTTAAACCTAACCCCTAACACTTACTTTAACCCCAAACCCTAACCCTAATCCTAAGCATTAAACCTAACCCTATCTCTTAACCCTAACGCTAGCCCATACCCGAACGCCTAGATCTAACCCTAAATCGAACCTACCGCCTAATCCTAACCTTAAGCCCTAATGGTAACTCTAACCCTGAACCCTAAACCTACCCGTAACCCTTAACACTAACCCTATCCGTGAACCTTAACCCTGACCCTAACCATTAACCGCACCCAGGCATTTAACCCTGACCCTACCCCTAGTCCTTAATGATAACCCTAACACTAAACCCTAACCCTAAGGCCAACACTTAACCGTAATCCTATCCCTTAACCCTAACCCTAACCCTAACCCTAATGCTAACCCCTAAACGTAACCCTAACCGTCACCAGTAAACCTAACCCTAACCTCTAACACAAACCATAGCACATAACTCTAACCCTAAAACTAACCCTAACCCTAAACCTAACCCTAAACCCTAACTCTTAACCTTAACCCTAAGCGTTAACTCTCACGCTATCCTATAATCCTAACCCTAATCCTAATCTTCAACCCTAAACCTTACACTTAACCCTAACCCTGTACCAAACCCTAACCCCTCATCTTAACCCTAACCGTAAACCTCAACCCTAAACCAGAGTGGAACCGTTAAACCTAAGAGTAACCTTTAACCCTAACCCTAATCCCTAACCCTAAGCCCTCACCCTAACACTAAACTTCATCCTTAACCCTAACCATAATCCTAACCCTAAATCTAATTCTCAGACTTCTTGCTTCCTTAGAGTTTAGAAAGCCTGCAATCCTCCCATGCCATGCGTGAAAGGAGGCTCTACCACTGTGTCCTGCATGAAACCCATGGACCCATACCCAGAGTATGATAGAGTGGGTAACCCTTACTTCTAACCCCAACGCTATGCCAAACAAAAACCCTAACCCTTGACCCTAACCCTTCACCCTAACCCCTAAGCCTTACCCTAACCCTTAACCCTAATCCTAATCCTAACCATTAAACCTAACCCTAGCTCTTAAAGCTAACCCTTAACCTTACCCTCACGACTAGACCTAACCCTGACACTAACCTAACACCTAACCCTAACCAGAACCCCTAAAGCTAACCCTGAACCCTATCCCTAACCCTAGCAGTAAACTTTAACCCTAAACCTAAGCCCAACCCGTAACCCTAATCCTATCCTTTTACCCTAAAACTAACCCCTAAACCTAACCCCTATACCTCACACTAACTCTAAGCCCAATCCTAATTCTAACCATACCCCTTCATAAAACACTAACTCCTAACCGCTAACCCTAACACTAACCAAAAATCCTATTCACTAATCCCTAATCCTAACGCTTAACCTTTACCCTAACCGTTAACCCTCACCCTAAATCTTAACACTGACCCTAACCTGAACCTTTAACTCTAAGCCTAACCCTTAACCCTACAGTAAGGAAGACCCTTAATGCTAATGGGATCCCTTATCCCTAACCCTAACACTACAGCTAGTGTAAGCATTAAACCGAATCTTATCTCTTAACCCTAACGTTAGCCCTTACCCTAACGCCTAGATCTAACCCTAAATATAACCTACCGTCTAATCCTAACCTTAAGCCCTAATGGTAACTCCAACCCTGAACCCTAAACCTACCCGTAACCCTTAACATTAACCCTATCCGTGAACCTTAACCCTTACCCTAACTATTACCCGCACCCAAGCATTTAACCCTGACCCTAACCCTAATCCTTAATGATAACCCTAACACTAAACCCTCACCCTAAGCCCAACACTTAACCCTAATCCTATACCTTAACCCTAACCCTAACCTAACCCTAACCCTAACCCTAACCCTAGCCCTAGCCCGAGCCCTAACCCTAACCCTAACCCTAAACCCTAACCCTAACCCAACCCTAACCCTAAATCTAACCCCTAACCCTAACCCCTAACCCTAACCCTAACCCTAACCCCTAACCCTAACCCTAACCCTAAACCCTAACCCTAACCCTAACCCCTAACCCTAACCCTAACCCAAACCCTAACCTTAACCCCTAACCCCTACCCTAATCCTAACCCTAACCCTAACCCCTAAAACTAACCCCTTACCCTAAACCTAACCCCTAACCCTAACCCTTAACACTAACCCTAACCCTAACCCCTAACCCTAACCCCAACCCTAACCCTAACCCTAACCCCTAACCCCAACCCCTAACCCTAACACTAACCCTAACCCAAACCCTAACACAAACCCTAACCCTAACCCCTAACCTTAACCCTAAACCCTAACCCTAACCCTAAACCCTAACCCTAACCCTAGCCCTAACCCTAACCCCTAACCCTAACCCCTAAACCAAACCCTATCCCTTAAACCTAACCCTAACCCCTAACCCTAACACTAACCCCTAACCCTAACCCCTAACACTAACCCTACCCCTAACCCTATCCCTAACACCTAACCCTAACCCTAACCCCTAACCCTAACCCCTAACCCCTAACCCTAACCCTAACCCCTAGCCCTAGCCCTAGCCCTAAACCTAACCCCTAACCCTAACCCTAGGCCTAGCCCTAGACCGAGACCTAACCCTAACCCTAACCCTAACCCCTAACCCTAACCCTAACCCCTAACCCTAACCCCTAAACCCTAACTGTAACCCTAACCCCTAACCCTAACCCTAA
Source organism: Eulemur rufifrons (assembly GCF_041146395.1). NCBI lineage: Eukaryota > Metazoa > Chordata > Mammalia > Primates > Lemuridae > Eulemur > Eulemur rufifrons. The sequence continues at coordinate 300,181 of NW_027182953.1, forward strand.
CCCCTGACCCTGACCCTGACCTTAACCCTAAACCCTAACTCCTAACCCTAACCCCTAACCCTAACCCTAACCCCTGACGCTGACCCTAACCCCTAACCCTTACCCCTATCCCCTACCCTAACCCTAACCCCTAACCCTAACCCTAACCCCTAACCGTAACCCTAACCCCTAACCCTCACCCTAACCCCTAACCCTAACCCTAACCCCTAACCCTAACCCCTGACCCTGACCCTGACCCCTGACCCTGACTCTGACCCTAAGCCTAGCCCTAGCCCTAGCCCTAACACTAACCCCTAACCCTAACCCTAACCCCTAACCCTAAACCTAACTCCTAGCCCTAGCCCTGGCCCTATCCCTAGCCCTAAGCCCTAACCCTAACCCTAACCCTAACCTAACCCTAACCCCTAACCCTAACCCCTAACCCTATCCTACCCTACCCTATCCCTAACCCTAACCCCTAACCCCTAACCCTAACCCCTACCCTAACCCTAACCCTAACCCTACACCTACCCCTTACCCTACCCCTACCCCTAACCCTAACCCCAACCCCAACCCGAACCCAACCCTAACCCTAACCCCAACCCATAACCCTAACCCTAACCCCTAACCCTAACACTACCCCTACCCCTAACCCTAAGCCCTAACCCTAACCCTAACGCTAACCCCTAACCTTAACCCCAACTCCTAACCCTAACCCTAACCCCAACCCTAACCCCTAACCCCAACACTAACCCTAACCCTAAACCCTAACCCTAACCCTAACCCCTAACCCTAACCTTAACCCAAACCCTAACCCTAACCCCTATCCCCTACCCTAATCCTAACCCTAACCCTAACCCTAACCCCTAACCCCTACCCTAATCCTAACCCTAACCCTAACCCGTAAACCTAACCCCTAACCCTAACGCTAACCCTTAACCCTAACCCCTAACCCTAACCCTAACCCTAACCCATAACCCTAACCCTAACCCTACCCTAACCCTAACCCTAACCCCTAAACCTAACCCCTAACCCTAACCATAACCACAAACCCTAACCATAACACTAACGCTTAACCCTAACCCTAACCCTACCCCTAACCCTAACCTAACCCTAACCCTAACCCCTAACCCTAACCCTAAACCCTAACCCTAACCCAACACTAACCCTAACCCTAACCCCTAACCCCTAACCCTACCCCTACCCCTAACACTAAGCCCTAACCCTAACCCTAACCCTAACACGTAAGCCCAACCCCAACCCCAACCCTAACCCTAAACTCTAACCCTAACCCCTAAACCCTAACCGTAACCCTAATCCCTAACCCTAACCCTAACCCCTGACCCTGACCCTAACCCTAACCCTAACCCCTAACCCTAACCCCTAACCCGAACCCTGACCCTAACCCTAACCCTAACCCTAACCCCTAACCCTAACCCTGACCCCTAACCCTAACCCTAATCCCAAATCCTAACCCTAACCCTAACCCCTAACCCTAACCCCTAACCCTAACCCAAACCCTAACCGTAACCCCGACCCCAACCCCAACCCTAAACCTAAACCTAAACCCTAACCCTGACCCTGACCCTGACCCTGAGCCTAACCCCTAATCCTAACCCTAACCCCTAACCCTACCCCTACCCCTACCCTAACCCTAACCCTAACCCAACCCTAACCCTAACCCTAACCCAACCCTAACCCTAACCCGAACCCGAACCCTAACCCTAACCCTAACCGCTAACCCTAACCCTAACCCCTAACCCTAACCCTAACCCCAACCCCAACCATAACCCTAACCCCCTAACCCTAACACTAACCCTAACCCCTAACCCTAACCCCTAACCCTAACCCTAACCCCTAACCCTAACCCTAACTCCTAACCCCTGACCCTGACCCTTACCCTAAACCTAACCCCTAACTGTAACCCTAACCCTAACTCCAACCCTGAACCCTAAACCTACCCGTAACCCTTAACACTAACCCTATCCGTAAACCTTAACCCTGACCCTAACCATTACCCGCACCCAAGCTTTTAACCCTGACACTAACCCTAATCCTTAATGCTAACCCTAACACTAAACCGTAACCCTAAGCCCAACAATTATCCCTAATCCTATCCCTTAACCTTAACCTTAACCCTAATGCTACCCCATAAACGTAACCCTAACCGTGACCAGTAAACCTAACCCTAACCTCTAACACAAACCATAGCACATAACTCTAACCCTAAAACTAACCCTAACCCTAACCCTAACCCTAAACCCTAACTCTTAACCTTAACCCTAAGCGTTAACTCTCACGCTAACCTTTAATCCTAACCCTAATCCTAATCTTCAACCCTAAACCTAACACTTAACCCTAACCCTGTACCAAACCCTAATCCCTCATCTTAACCCTATCCGAAAACCTCAACCTTAAAACGAACTGTAACCGTTAAACCTAACAGTAACCTTAAACCGTAACCCTAATCTGTAACCCTATCCCCTCACCATAACACTACACTTCATCCTGAACCCTAACCATAATCCCAACCCTAAATCTAATTCTCAGACTTCTTGGTTTCTTAGAGTTTAGAAAGCGTGCAATCCTCCGATGCTATGTGTGAAAGGAGGCTCTACCACTGTGTCCTGTATGAAACCCACGGGCCCATACCCAGAGTATGATAGAGTGGGTTCCCGGGTACAATCGAGCCCCCAAAACTCCCCCCCGCCCGCCTAATGTAGACAGGGCCCGTGCGCTAAGCATAAACAATACCTTTAACAGATAACCCTAACCCTGAACATAACACCCAACCCTGTTCCTATTTCTCCCCTTAACACGTAAACTTCACCGTGCGCCTAACTTTAACCTCTTATCCTAACGTTAATGCATAACCCATTTCCTGAGAACAACTCCTATCCCATAATTCTAACCCTATCTCCTAGTCATCACTGTGACACCTAATTCCTAACCCTAATTCCAAAGCGCTAACCCTAACCGTAACCCTACCTACAACCCTAACACTGACAGTAACCCTTACTTCTAACCCCAACGCTATGCCTAACAAAAACCCTAACCCTTGACCCTAACCCTTCACCCTAACCCCTAAGCCTTACCCTAACCCTTTACCCTAATCCTAATCCTAACCATTAAACCTAACCCTAGCTCTTAAAGCTAACCCTAAACCTTACACTCACGACTAGACCTAACCCTGACACTAACCTAACACCTAACCCTAACCAGAACCCCTAAAGCTAACCCTGAACCCTATCCCTAACCCTAGCAGTAAACTTTAACCCTAAACCTAAGCCCAACCCGTAACCCTAATCCTATCCTTTTACCCTAAAACTAACCCCTAAAGCTAACCCCTATAACTCACCCTAACTCTAACCCCAATCCTAATTCTAACCATACCCCTTCATAAAACACTAACTCCTAACCGCTAACCCTAACACTAACCAAAAACCCTAATCACTAATACCTAACCGTAACGCTTAACCTTTACCCTAACCGTTAACCCTCACCCTAAATCTTAACACTGACCCTAACCTTAACCTTTAACTCTAAGCCTAACCCTTAACCCTACAGTAAGGAAGACCCTTAATGCTAATGGGATCCCTTATCCCTAACACTAACACTACAGCTAAAATTAACCCTAACCTTGGATCCTTAAACCTAACCCCTAACACTGACTTTAACCCCAAACCCTAACCCTAATCCTAAGCATTAAACCTAACCCTATCTCTTAACCCTAACGCTAGCCCTTACCCTAACGCCTAGATCTAACCCTAAATCGAACCTACCGCCTAATCCTAACCTTAAGCCCTAATGCTAACTCTAACCCTGAACCCTAAACCTACCCGTAACCCTTAACACTAACCCTATCTGTGAACCTTAACCCTGACCCTAACCATTACCCGCACCCAAGCATTTAACCTTGACCCTTCCCCTAATCCTTAATGATAACCCTAACATTAAACCCTAACCCTAAGCCCAACACTTATCCCTAATCCTATCCCTTAACCCTAACCCTAACCCTAATGCTACCCCCTAAACGTAACCCTAACCGTGACCAGTAAACCTAACCCTAACCTCTAACACAAACCATAGCACATAACTCTAACCCTAAAACTAACCCTAACCCTAACCCTAAACCCTAACTCTTAACCTTAACCCTAAGCGTTAACTCTCACACTAACCTTTAATCCTAACCCTAATCCTAATCTTCAACCCTAAAGCTAACACTTAACCATAACCCTGTACCAAACCCTAACCCCTCATCTTAACCCTAACCGTAAACCTCAACCCTAAACAAAGTGTAACCGTTAAACCTAAGAGTAACCTTTAACCCTAACCCTAATCCCTAACCCTAAGCCCTCACCCTAACACTAAACTTCATCCTTAACCCTAACCAGAATCCTAACCCTAAATCTAATTCTCAGACTTCTTGCTTTCTTAGAGTTTAGAAAGCCTGCAATCCTCCCATGCCATGCGTGAAAGGAGGCTCTACCACTGTGTCCTGCATGAAACCCACACGCCCATACCCAGAGTATGATAGAGTGGGTTCCCGGGTACAATCCCAGCCCCCTAAACTCCCCCCGCCCGCCTAATGCAGACAGGGCCTGTGCGCTAAGCATAAACAATACCTTTAACAGATAACCCTAACCCTGAACGTAACACCCAACCCTGTTCCTATTTCTCCCCTTAACACGTAAACCTCACCGTGCGCCTAACTTTAACCTCTTATCCTAACGTTAATGCATAACGCATTTCCTGAGAACAACCCCTATCCCATAATTCTAACCCTATCTCCTAGTGATCACTGTGACACCTAATCCCTAACCCTAATTCTAAACCGCTAACCCTAACCGTAACCCTACCTACAACCCTAACACTGAGAGTAACCCTTACTTCTAACCCCAACGCTATGCCTAATAAAAACCCTAACCCTTCACCCTAACCCCTAAGCATTACCCTAACCCTTAACCCTAATCCTAATCCTAACCATTAAAGCTAACCCTACCTCTTAAAGCTAACCCTAAACCTTACCCTCACGACTAGACCTAACCCTGACACTAACCTAACACCTAACCCTAACCAGAACCCCTAAAGCTAACCCTGAACCCTATCCCTAACCCTAGCAGTAAACTTTAACCCTAAACCTAAGCCCAACCCGTAACCCTAATCCTATCCTTTTACCCTAAAACTAACCCCTAAACCTAACCCCTATACCTCACCCTAACTCTAACCACAATCCTAATTCTAACCATACCCCTTCATAAAACACTAACTCCTAACCGCTAACCCTAACACTAACCAAAAACCCTAATCACTAATCCCTAACCCTAACGCTTAACCTTTACCCTAACCGTTAACCCTCACACTAAATCTTAACACTGACCCTAACCTTAACCTTTAACTCTAAGCCTAACCCTTAACCCTACAGTAAGGAAGACCCTTAATGCTAATGGGATCCCTTATCCCTAACCCTAACACTACAGCTAAAAATAACCCTAACCTTTGATCCTTAAACCTATCCCCTAACACTGACTTTAACCCCAAACCCTAACCCTAAACCTAAGCATTAAACCTAACCCTATCTCTTAACCCTAACGCTAGCCCTTACCCTAACGCCTAGATCTAACCCTAAATCGAACCTACCGCCTAATCCTAACCTTAAGCCCTAATGCTAACTCTAACCCTGAACCCTAAACCTACCCGTAACCCTTAACACTAACCCTATCCGTGAACCTTAACCCTGACCCTAACCATTACCCGCACCCAAGCATTTAACCCTGACCCTAACCCTAATACTTAATGCTAACCCTAACACTAAACCCTAACCCTAAGCCCAACACTTATCCCTAATCCTATCCCTTAACCCTAACCCTAACCCTAATGCTACCCCCTAAACGTAACCCTAACCGTGACCAGTAAACCTAACCCTAACCTCTAACACAAAGCGTAGCACATAACTCTAACCCTAAAACTAACCCTAAACCTAACCCTAACCCTAAACCCTAACTCTTAACCTTAACCCTAAGCGTTAATTCTCACGCTAACCTTTAATCCTAACCCTAATCCTAATATTCAACCCTAAACCTAACGCTTAACCCTAACCCTGTACCAAACCCTAACCCCTCATCTAAACCCTAACGGTAAACCTCAACCCTATACCAAAGTGTAACCATTAAACCTAAGAGTAACCTTTAACCCTAACCCTAATCCGTAACCCTAAGCCCTCACCCTAACACTAAACTTCATCCTTAACCCTAACCATAATCATAACCCTAAATCTAATTCTCAGACTTCTTGCTTTCTTAGAGTTTAGAAAGCCTGCAATCCTCCCATGCTATGCGTGAAAGGAGGCTCTACCTCTGCGTCCTGAATGAAACCCACGGGCTCATACCCAGAGTATGATAGAGTGGGTTCCCGGGTACAATCCCAGCCCCCTAAACTACCCCCACCCGCCCAATGCAGACAGGGCCCGTGCGCTAAGCATAAACAATACCTTTAACAGATAACCCTAACCCTGAACATAACACCCAACCCTGTTCCTATTACTCCCCTTAACACGTAAACCTCACCGTGCGCCTAACTTTAACCTCTTATCCTAACGTTAATGCATAACCCATTTCCTGAGAACAACCCCTATCCCACAATTCTAACCCTATCTCCTAGTCATCACTGTGACACATAATCCCTAACCCTAATTCTAAACCGCTAACCCTAACCGTAACCCTACCTACAACCCTGACACTGACAGTAACCCTTACTTCTAACCCCAACGCTATGCCTAACAAAAACCCTAAACTTTCACCCTAACCCCTAAGCCTTACCCTAACCCTTAACCCTAATCCTAATCCTAACCATTAAACCTAACCCTAGCTCTTAAAGCTAACCCTAAACCTTACCCTCACGACTAGACCCAACGATGACACTAACCTAACACCTAACACTAACAAGAACCCCTAAAGCTAACCCTGAACCCTATCCCTAACCCTAGAAGTAAACTTTAACCCTAAACCTAAGCCCAACCCGTAACCCAATCCTATCCTTTTACCCTAAACTAACCCCTAAACCTAACCCCTATACCTCACCCTAACTCTAACCCCAATCCTAATTCTAACCATACCCCTTCATAAAACACTAACTCCTAACCGCTAACCCTAACACTAACCAAAAATCCTAATCACTAATCCCTAACCCTAATGCTTAACCTTTACCCTAACCGTTAACCCTCACCCTAAATCTTAACACTGACCCTAACCTGAACCTTTAACTCTAAGCCTAACCCTTAACCCTACAGTAAGGAAGACCCTTAATGCTAATGGGATCCCTTATCCCTAACCCTAACACTAC
>NW_027182953.1:315000-322500 GCF_041146395.1 Eulemur rufifrons
TAACCCTAACCCTAACCCTAAACCCTAACTCTTAACCTTAACCCTAAGCGTTAACTCTCACGCTAACCTTTAATCCTAACCCTAATCCTAATCTTCAACCCTAAACCTAACACTTAACCCTAACCCTGTACCAAACACTAACCCCTCATCTAAACCCTAACCGTAAACCTCAACCCTAAACCAAAGTGTAACCGTTAAACCTAAGACTAACCTTTAACCCTAACCCTAATCCCTAACCCTAAGTCCTCACCCTAACACTAAACTTCATCCTTAACCCTAACCAGAATCCTAACCCTAAATCTAAATCTCAGATTTCTTGCTTTCTTAGAGTTTAGAAAGCCTGCAATCCTCCCATGCCATGCGTGAAAGGAGGCTCTACCACTGTGTCCTGCATGAAACCCACGGGACCATACCCAGGGTATGATATAGTGGTTTCCCGGGTACAATCCCAGCCCGCTAAACTCCCCCCGCCCGTCTAATGCAGACAGGGCCCGTGTGCTAAGCATAAACAATACCTTTAACAGATAACCCTAACCCTGAACATAACACCCAACCCTGTTCCTATTTCTCCCCTTAACACGTAAACCTCACCGTGCGCCTAACTTTAACCTCTTATCCTAACGTTAATGCATAACCCATTTCCTGAGAACAACCCCTATCCCATAATTCTAACCCTATCTCCTAGTCATCACTGTGACACCTAATTTCTAACCCTAATTCTAAACCGCTAACCCTAACCGTAACCCTACCTACAACCCTAACACTGACAGTAACCCTTACTTCTAACCCCAACGCTATGCCTAACAAAAACCCTAACCCTTGACCCTATCCCTTCACCCTAACCCCTAAGCCTTACCCTAACCCTTAACCCTAATCCTAATCCTAACCATTAAACCTAACCCTAGCTCTTAAAGCTAACCCTAAACCTTACCCTCACGACTAGACCTAATCCTGACACTAACCTAACACCTAACCCTAACCAGAACCCCTAAAGCTAACCCTGAACCCTATCCCTAACCCTAGCAGTAAACTTTAACCCTAAACCTAAGCCCAACCCGTAACCCTAATCCTATCCTTTTACCCTATAACTAACCCCTAAACCTAACCCCTATACCTCACCCTAACTCTAACCCCAATCCTAATTCTAACCATACCCCTTCATAAACCACTAACTCCTAACCGCTAACCCTAACACTAACCAAAATCCCTAGTCACTAATCCCTAACCCTAACGCTTAACCTTTACCCTAACCGTTAACCCTCATCCTAAATCTTAACACTGACCCTAACCTTAACCTTTAACTCTAAGCCTAACCCTTAACCCTACAGTAAGGAAGACCTTTAATGCTAATGGGGTCCCTTATCCCTAACCCTAACACTACAGCTAAAAATAACCCTAACCTTTGATCCTGAAACCTAACCCCTAACACTTACTTTAACCCCAAACCCTAACCCTAATCCTAAGCATTAAACCTAACCCTATCTCTTAACCCTAACGCTAGCCCTTACCCTAACGCCTAGATCTAACCCTAAATCTAAACTACCGCCTAATCCTAACCTTAAGCCCTAATGCTAACTCTAACCCTGAACCCTAAACCTACTCGTAACCCTTAACACTAACCCTATCCGTGAACCTTAACCCTGACCCTAACCATTACCCGCACCCAAGCATTTAACCCTGACCCTACCCCTAATCCTTAATGATAACCCTAACACTAAACCCTAACCCTAAGCCCAACACTTATCCCTAATCCTATCCCTTAACCCTAACCATAAGCCTAACCCTAATGCTACCCCCTAAACCTAACCCTAGCCGTGACCAGTAAACCTAACCCTAACCTCTAACACAAACCATAGCACATAACTCTAACTCTAAAACTAACCCTAACCCTAACCCTAAACCCTAACTCTTAACCTTAACCCTAAGCGTTAACTCTCACGCTAACCTTTAATCCTAACCCTAATCCTAATCTTCAACCCTAAACCTAACACTTAACCCTAACCCTGTACCAAACCCTAACCCCTCATCTTAACCCTAACCGTAAACCTGAACCCTAAACCAAAGTGTAACCGTTAAACCTAAGGGTAACCTTTAACCCTAACCCTAATCCCTAACCCTAAGCCCTCACCCTAACACTGAACTTCATCCTTAACCCTAACCATAATCCTAACCCTAAATCTAATTCTCAGACTTCTTGCTTTCTTAGAGTTTAGAAAGCCTGCAATCCTCCCATGCCATGCGTGAAAGGAGGCTCTACCACTGCGTCCTGCATGAAACCCACGGGCCCATACCCAGAGTATGATAGAGTGGGTTCCCGGGTACAATCCCAGCCCCCTAAACTCCCCCCGCCCGCCCAATGCAGACAGGGCCCGTACGCTAAGCATAAACAATACCTTTAACAGATAACCCTAACCCTGAACGTAACACCCAACCCTGTTCCTATTTCTCCCCTTAACACGTAAACCTCACCGTATGCCTAACTTTAACCTCTTATCCTAACGTTAATGCATAACACATTTCCTGAGAACAACCCCTATGCCATAATTCTAACCCTATCTCATAGTCATCACTGTGACACCTAATCCCTAACCCTAATTCTAAACCGCTAACCCTAACCGTAACCCTACCTACAACCCTAACACTGACAGTAACCCTTACTTCTAACCCCAACGCTATGCCTAATAAAAACCCTAACCCTTCACCCTAACCCCTAAGCCTTCCCCTACCCTTAACCCTAATCCTAATCCTAACCATTAAAACTAACCCTAGCTCTTAAAGGTAACCCTAAACCTTACCCTCACGACTAGACCTAACCCTGACACTAACCTAACACCTAACCCTAACCAGAACCCCTAAAGCTAACCCTGAACCCTATCCCTAACCCTAGCAGTAAACTTTAACCCTAAACCTAAGCCCAACCCGTAACCCTAATCCTATCCTTTTACCCTAAAACTAACCCCTAAACCTAACCCCTATACCTAACCCTAACTCTAACCCCAATCCTAATTCTAACCATACCCCTTCATAAAACACTAACTCCTAACCGCTAACCCTAACACTAACCAAAAACCCTAATCACAAATCCCTAACCCTAACGCTTAACCTTTACCCTAACTGTTAACCCTCACCCTAAATCTTAACACTGACCCTAACCTTAACCTTTAACTCTAAGCCTAACCCTTAACCCTACAGTAAGGAAGACCCTTAATGCTAATGGGATCCCTTATCCCTAACCCTAACACTACAGCTAAAAATAACCCTAACCTTTGATCCTGAAACCTAACCCCTAACACTTACTTTAACCCCAAACCCTAACCCTAATCCTAAGCATTAAACCTAACCCTATCTCTTAACCCTAACGCTAGCCCTTACCCGAACGCCTAGATCTAACCCTAAATCTAACCTACAGCCTAATCCTAACCTTAAGCCCTAATGCTAACTCTAACCCTGAACCCTGAACCTACCCGTAACCCTTAACACTAACCCTGTCGGTGAACCTTAACCCTGACCCTAACCATTACCCGCACCCAAGCATTTAACCGTGACCCTTCCCCTAATCCTTAATGATAACCCTAACACTAAACCCTCACCCTGCTCCCAACACTTAACCCTAATCCTGTCCCTTAACCCTAACCCTAATGCTAACCCCTAAACGTAACCCTCACCGTGACCAGTAAACCTAACCTTAACCTCTAACACAAACCATAGCACATAACTCTAACCCTAAAACTAAACCTAACCCCAACCCTAACCCTAAACCCTAACTCTTAACCTTAACCCTAAGCGTTAACTCTCACGCTAACCTTTAATCCTAACCCTAATCCTAATCTTCAACCCTAAACCTAACACTTAACCCTAACCCTGTACCAAACCCTAACCCCTCATCTTAACCCTAACCGTAAACCTCAACCCTAAACCAAAGTGTAACCGTTAAACCTAAGACTAACCTTTAACCCTAACCCTAATCCCTAACCCTAAGCCCTCACCCTAACACTAAACTTCATCCTTAACCCTAACCAGAATCCTAACCCTAAATCTAATTCTCAGACTTCTTACTTTCTTAGAGTTTAGAAAGCCTGCAATCCTCCCATGCCATGCGTGAAAGGAGGCTCTACCACAGTGTCCTGCATGAAACCCACGGGCCAATACCCAGAGTATGATAGAGTGGGTTCCCGGGTACAATCCCAGCCCCCTAAACTCCCCCCGCCCGCCTAATGCAGACAGGGCCCGTGCGCTAAGCATAAACAAAACCTTTAACAGATAACCCTAACCCTGAACATAACACCCAACCCTGTTCCTATTTCTCCCCTTAACACGTAAACCTCACCGTGCGCCTAACTTTAACCTCTTATCCTAACGTTAATGCATAACCCATTTCCTGAGAACAACCCCTATCCCATAATTCTAACCCTATCTCCTAGTCATCACTGTGACACCTAATCCCTAACCCTAATTCTAAACCGATACCCTAACCGTAACCCTATCTACAACCCTAACACTGACAGTAACCCTTACTTCTAACCCCAACGCTATGCCTAACAAAAACCCTAACCCTTGACCCTAACCCTTCACCCTAACCCCTAAGCCTTACCCTAACCCTTAACCCTAATCCTAATCCTAACCATTAAACCTAACCCTAGCTCTTAAATCTAACCCTAAACCTTACCCTCACGACTAGACCTAACCCTGACACTAACCTAACACCTAACCCTAACCAGAACCCCTAAAGCTAACCCTGAACCCTATCCCTAACCCTAGCAGTAAACTTTAACCCTAAACCTAAGCCCAACCCGTAACCCTAATCCTATCCTTTTACCCTAAAACTAACCCCTAAACCTAACCCCTATACCTCACCCTAACTCTAACCCCAATCCTAATTCTAACCATACCCCTTCATAAAACACTAACTCCTAACCGCTAACCCTAACACTAACCAAAAACCCTAATCACAAATCCCTAACCCTAACGCTTAACCTTTACCCTAACTGTTAACCCTCACCCTAAATCTTAACACTGACCCTAACCTTAACCTTTAACTCTAAGCCTAACCCTTAACCCTACAGTAAGGAAGACCCTTAATGCTAATGGGATCCCTTATCCCTAACCCTAACACTACAGCTAAAAATAACCCTAACCTTTGATCCTGAAACCTAACCCCTAACACTTACTTTAACCCCAAACCCTAACCCTAATCCTAAGCATTAAACCTAACCCTATCTCTTAACCCTAACGCTAGTCCTTACCCGAACGCCTAGATCTAACCCTAAATCTAACCTACCGCCTAATCCTAACCTTAAGCCCTAATGCTAACTCTAACCCTGAACCCTAAACCTACCCGTAACCCTTAACACTAACCCTGTCGGTGAACCTTAACCCTGACCCTAACCATTACCCGCACCGAAGCATTTAACCGTGACCCTTCCCCTAATCCTTAATGATAACCCTAACACTAAACCCTCACCCTACTCCCAACACTTAACCCTAATCCTGTCCCTTAACCCTAACCCTAATGCTAACCCCTAAACGTAACCCTCACCGTGACCAGTAAACCTAACCTTAACCTCTAACACAAACCATAGCACATAACTCTAACCCTAAAACTAAACCTAACCCCAACCCTAACCCTAAACCCTAACTCTTAACCTTAACCCTAAGCGTTAACTCTCACGCTAACCTTTAATCCTAACCCTAATCCTAATCTTCAACCCTAAACCTAACACTTAACCCTAACCCTGTACCAAACCCTAACCCCTCATCTTAACCCTAACCGTAAACCTCAACCCTAAACCAAAGTGTAACCGTTAAACCTAAGACTAACCTTTAACCCTAACCCTAATCCCTAACCCTAAGCCCTCACCCTAACACTAAACTTCATCCTTAACCCTAACCAGAATCCTAACCCTAAATCTAATTCTCAGACTTCTTACTTTCTTAGAGTTTAGAAAGCCTGCAATCCTCCCATGCCATGCGTGAAAGGAGGCTCTACCACAGTGTCCTGCATGAAACCCACGGGCCCATACCCAGAGTATGATAGAGTGGGTTCCCGGGTACAATCCCAGCCCCCTAAACTCCCCCCGCCCGCCTAATGCAGGCAGGGCCCGTGCACTAAGCATAAACAAAACCTTTAACAGATAACCCTAACCCTGAACATAACACCCAACCCTGTTCCTATTTCTCCCCTTAACACGTAAACCTCACCGTGCGCCTAACTTTAACCTCTTATCCTAACGTTAATGCATAACCCATTTCCTGAGAACAACCCCTATCCCATAATTCTAACCCTATCTCCTAGTCATCACTGTGACACCTAATCCGTAACCCTAATTCTAAACCGCTAACCCTAACCGTAACCCTACCTACAACCCTAACACTGACAGTAACCCTTACTTCTAACCCCAACGCTATGCCTAACAAAAACCCTAACCCTGCACCCTAACCCCTAAGCCTTACCCTAACCCTTAACCCTAATCCTAATCCTAACCATGAAACCTAACCCTAGCTCTTAAAGGTAACCCTGAACCTTGCCCTCACGACTAGACCTAACCCTGACACTAACCTAACACCTAACCCTAAGCAGAACCCCTAAAGCTAAGCCTGAACCCATTCCCTAACCCTAGCAGTAAACTTTAACCCTAAACCTAAGCCCAACCCGTAACCCTAATCCTATCCTTTTACCCTAAAACTAACCCCTAAACCTAACCCCTATACCTCACCCTAACTCTAACCCCAATCCTAATTCTAACCATACCCCTTCATAAAACACTAACTCCTAACCGCTAACCCTAACACTAACCAAAAACCCTAATCACTAATCCCTAACCCTAAGGCTTAACCTTTACCCTAACCGTTAACCCTCACCCTACATCTTAACACTGACCCTAACCTTAACCTTTAACTCTAAGCCTAACCCTTAACCCTACAGAAAGGAAGACCCTTAATGCTAATGGGATCCCTTTTCCGTAACCCTAACACTACAGCTAAAAATAACAGTAACCTTTCATCCTTAAACCTAACCCCTAACACTTACTTTAACCCCAAACCCTAACCCTAATCCTAAGCATTAAACCTAAACCTATCTCTTAACCCTAACGCTAGCCCTTACCCGAACGCCTAGATCTAACCCTAAATCGAACCTACCGCCTAATCCTAACCTTAAGCCCTAATGCTAACTCTAACCCTGAACCCTAAACCTACCCGTAACCCTTAACACTAACCCTATCCGTGAACCTTAACCCTGACCCTAACCATTACCCGCACCCAGGCATTTAACCCTGACCCTACCCCTAGTCCTTAATGATAACCCTAACACTAAACCCTAACCCTAAGGCCAACACTTAACCGTAATCCTATCCCTTAACCCTAACCCTATCCCTAACCCTAATGATAACCCCTAAACGTAACCCTAACCGGCACCAGTAAACCTAACCCTAACCTCTAACACAAACCATAGCACATAACTCTAACCCTAAAATTAACCCTAACCCTAAACCTAACCCTAAA
>NW_027182953.1:355000-375000 GCF_041146395.1 Eulemur rufifrons
GAGTGGGTTCCCGTGTACAATCCCAGCCCCCTAAACTCCCCCCGCCCGCCTAATGCAGATAGGGCCCGTGCGCTAAGCATAAACAATACCTTTAACAGATAACCCTAACCCTGAACATAACACCCAACCCTGTTTCTATTTCTTCCCTTAACACGTAAACCTTACCGTGCACCTCACTTTAACCTCTTATCCTAACGTTAATGCATAACCCATTTCCTGAGAACAACCCCATCCCATAATTCTAACCCTATCTCCTAGTAATCACTGTGACACCTAATCCCTAACCCTAATTCTAAACCGCTAACCCTAACCGTAACCCTACCTACAACCCTAACACTGACAGTACCCCTTTCTTCTAACCCCAACGCTATGCCTAACAAAAACCCTAACCCTTGACTCTAACCCTTCACGCTAACCCCTAAGCCTTACCCTAACCCTTAACCCTAATCCTAATCCTAACCATTAAACCTAACCCTAGCTCTTAAAGCTAACCCTAAACCTTACCCTCACGACCAGACCTAACCCTGACACTAATCTAACACCTAACCCTAACCAGAACCCCTAAATCTAACCCTGAACGCTATCCCTAACCCCAGCAGTAAACTTTACCCCTAAACCTAAGCCCAACCCGTAACCCTAATCCTATCCTTTTACCCTAAAACTAACCCCTAAACCTAACCCCTATACCTCACCCTAACTCTAACCCCAATCCTAATTCTAACCGTACCCCATCATAAAACACTAACTCCTAACTGCTAACCCTAACACTAACCAAAAACCCTAATCACTAATCCCTAACCCTAACGCATAACCTTTACCCTAACCGTTAACCCTCACCCTAAATCTTAACACTGACCCTAACCTTAACCTTTAACTCTAAGCCTAACCCTTAACCCTACAGGAAGGAAGACCCTTAATGCTAATGGGATCCCTTATCCCTAACCCTAACACTACAGCTAAAAATAACCCTAACCTTGGATCCTTAAACCTAACCCCTAACACTTTCTTTAACCCCAAACCCTAACCCTAATCCTAAGCATTAAACCTAACCCTATCTCTTAACCCTAACGCTAGCCCTTACACTAACGCCTAGATCTACCTCTAAATCTAACCTACCGCCTAATCCTAACCTTAAGCCCTAATGCTAACACTAACCCTGAACCCTAAACCTACCCGTAACCCTTAACACTAACCCTATCCGTGAACCTTAACCCTGACTCTAACCATTACCCGCACCCAAGCATTTAACCCTGACCCTAACCCTAATCCTTAATGCTAACCCTAACACTAAACCCTAACCCTACGCCCAACACTTAACCCTAATCCTATCCCTTAACCCTAACCCTAACCCTAATGCTAACCCCTAAACTAAACCTAACTGTGACCAGTAAACCTAACCCTAACCTGTAACACAAACCATAGCACATAACTCTAAACCTAAAACTAACCCTAACCCTAACCCTAACCCTAAACCCTAACTCTTAACCTTAACCCTAAGCGTTAACTCTCACGCTAACCTTTAATCCTAACCCTAATCCTAATCTTCAACCCTAAAGCTAACACTTAACCCTAACCCTGTACCAAACCCTAACCCCTCATCTTAACCCTAACCATAAACCTCAACTCTAAACCAAAGTGTAACCGTTAAAAATAAGAGTAATCTTTAACCGTAACCCTAATCCCTAACCCTAAGCCCTCACCCTAACACTAAACTTCATCCTTAACCCTAACCAGAATCCTAACCCTAAATCTAATTCTCAGACTTCTTGCTTTCTTAGAGTTTAGAAAGCCTGCAATCCTCCCATGCCATGCGTGAAAGGAGGCTCTACCACTGTGTCCTGCGTGAAACCCACGGGCCCATACCCAGAGTCTGATAGAGTGGGTTCCTGGGTACAATCCCAGCCCCCTAAAATCCCCCCGCACGCCTAATGCAGACAGGGCCCGTGCGCTAAGCATAAACAATACCTTTAACAGATAACCCTAACCCTGAACATAACACCCAACTCTGTTCCTATTTCTCCCCTTAACACGTAAACCTCACCGTGCGCCTAACTTTAACCTCTTATCCTAACGTTAATGAATTACCCATTTCCTGAGAACAACCCCATCCCATAATTCTAACCCTATCTCCTAGTCATCACTGTGACACCTAATCCCTAACCCTAATTCTAAACCGCTAACCCTAACCGTAACCCTACCTAAACCCTAACACTGACAGTAACCCTTACTTCTAACCCCAACGCTATGCCTAACAAAAACCCTAACCCTTGACAATAACCCTTCACGCTAACCCCTAAGCCTTACCCTAACCCTTAACCCTAATCCTAATCCTAACCATTAAACCTAACCCTAGCTCTTAAAGCTAACCCTTAACCTTACCCTCACGACTAGACCTAACCCTGACACTAACCTAACACCTAACCCTAACCAGAACCCCTAAAGCTAACCCTGAACCCTATCCCTAACCCTAGCAGTAAACTTTAACCCTAAACCTAAGCCCAACCCGTAACCCTAATCCTATCCTTTACCCTAAAACTAACCCCTAAACCTAACCCCTATACCTCACCCTAACTCTAACCCCAATCCTAATTCTAACCATACCCCTTCATAAAACACTAACTCCTAACCGCTAACCCTAACACTAACCAAAAACCTAATCACTAATCCCTAACCCTAACGCTTAACCTTTACCCTAACCGTTAACCCTCACCCTAAATCTTAACACTGACCCTAACCTTAACCTTTAACTCTAAGCCTAACCCTTAACCCTACAGTAAGGAAGACCCTTAATGCTAATGGGATCCCTTATCCCTAACCCTAACACTACAGCCAAAAATAACCCTAACCTTGAATCCTTAAACCCAACCCCTAACACTTACTTTAACCCCAAACCCTAACCCTAATCCTAAGCATTAAACCTAACCCTATCTCTTAACCCTAACGCTAGCCCTTACCCTAACGCCTAGATCTAACCCTAAATCTAACCTACCGCCTAATCCTAAACTTAAGCCCTAATGCTAACACTAACCCTGAACCCTAAACCTACCCGTAACCCTTAACACTAACCCTATCCGTGAACCTGAACCCTGACCCTAACCATTACCCGCACCCAAGCATTTAACCCTGACCCTAACCCTAATCCTTAATGCTAACCTTAACACTAAACCCTAACCCTAAGCCGAACACTTAACCCTAATCCTATCCCTTAACCGTAACCCTAATGCTAACCCCTAAACGTAACCCTAACCGTGACCAGTAAACCTAACCCTAACCTCTAACACAAACCATAGCACTTAACTCTAACCCTAAAACTAACCCTAACCCTAACCCTAAACCCTAACTCTTAACCTTAACCCTAAGCGTTAACTCTCACGCTAACCTTTAATCCTAACCCTAATCCTAATCTTCAACCCTAAAGCTAACACTTAACCCTAACCCTGTACCAAACCCTAACCCCTCATCTTAACCCTAACCGTAAACCTCAACTCTAAACCAAAGTGTAACCGTTAAAAATAAGAGTAATCTCGACATCAGATAAAGGACTGATAACAAGAATCTATTTAGAACTCAGGAAAATCAGCAAGAAAAAATCAAGCAACCCTATCAAAAAGTGGGCAAAGGACATGAATAGAAATTTTTCAAAAGAAGATATAAAAATGGCTAACAAACATATGAAAAAGTGTTCAACATCTCTAATCATCAGGGAAATGCAAATCAAAACCACAATGAGATATCACTTAACCCCAGTGAGAATGGCCTTTATCAAAAAAACCCAAAACAACACATGTTGGCGTGGGTGTGGAGAGACAGGAACACTAATACACTGCTGGTGGGACTGCAAACTAGTGCAACCCCTGTGGAAAGCATTATGGAGGTATCTTAAACAGATTCAAGTAGACCTGCCATTTGACCCAGCAATCCCATTACTGGGCATATACCCAAAGGAAAAAAGGTCATTCTATAACAAAGGCACGTGTACCCAAATGTTTATAGCAGCACAATTCACAATAGCAAAGATGTGGAAACAACCCAAATGCCCATCAATACATGATTGGATTAGTAAGCTGTGGTATATGTATACCATGGAATATTACTCAGCTATAAGGAATGATGAAGATACGACATCTCTATGGTTCTCCTGGAGAGAGTTGGAACCCATTATATTAAGTGAAGTATCCCAAGAATGGAAAAACAAGCATCACATGTACTCACCAGAAAATTGGTTTCCCTGATCATCACCTAAATACAAATCTGGGAATGACACCAATTGGACATCAGACTGAGGTGGGGGGTGGGGGAGGGGATGGGGGTATGCCTACACAATGAGTGCATTGCACACCGTTTGCGGAGTGGTAACACTTGAAGGTGCTGACTCGGGAAAGGGGGGGTGGGGAAAAAAATATGAAACTATTGTTTTTAACTTGCACTGTTCACTTAATAATTTATCATGAATATTTCCCATATTATTTCATATCATTGTACAAGAAATAATGTATACATTATGAGGACATACTGTATCTAACAAGATATACTGTTAGACTCTTTGATTCTGTAAAACTAAATTGAAAAAAATATATATATAATAAAAAAAAAAAAAAAAATAAGAGTAATCTTTAACCGTAACCCTAATCCCTAACCCTAAGCCCTCACCCTAACACTAAACTTCATCCTTAACCCTAACCAGAATCCTAACCCTAAATCTAATTCTCAGACTTCTTGCTTTCTTAGAGTTTAGAAAGCCTGCAATCCTCCCATGCCATGCGTGAAAGGAGGCTCTACCACTGTGTCCTGCGTGAAACCCACGGGCCCATACCCAGAGTATGATAGAGTGGGTTCCCGGGTACAATCCCAGCCCCCTAAAATCCCCCCGCACGCCTAATGCAGACAGGGCCCGTGCGCTAAGCATAAACAATACCATTAACAGATAACCCTAACCCTGAACATAACACCCAACTCTGTTCCTATTTCTCCCCTTAACACGTAAACCTCACCGTGCGCCTAACTTTAACCTCTTATCCTAACGTTAATGAATTACCCATTTCCTGAGAAAAACCCAATCCCATAATTCTAACCCTATCTCCTAGTCTTCACTGTGACACCTAATCCCTAACCCTAATTCTAAACCGCTAACCCTAACCGTAACCCTACCTACAACCCTAACACTGACAGTAACCCTTACTTCTAACCCCAACGCTATGCCTAACAAAAACCCTAACCCTTGACCCTAACCCTTCACGCTAACCCCTAAGCCTTACCCTAACCCTTAACCCTAATCCTAATCCTAACCATTAAACCTAACCCTAGCTCTTAAAGCTAACCCTAAACCTTACCCTCACGACTAGACCTAACCCTGACACTAACCTAACACCTAACCCTAACTAGAAAGCCTAAAGCTAACCCTGAACCCTATCCCTAACCCTAGCAGTAAACTTTAACCCTAAACCTAAGCCCAACCCGTAACCCTAATCCTATCCTTTTACCCTAAAACTAACCCCTAAACCTAACCCCTATACCTCACCCTAACTCTAACCCCAATCCTAATTCTAACCATACCCCTTCATAAAACACTAACTCCTAACCGCTAACCCTAACACTAACCAAAAACCCTAATCACTAATCCCTAACCCTGACGCTTAACCTTTACCCTAACCGTTAACCCTCACCCTAAATCTTAACACTGACCCTAAACTTAACATTTAATTCTAAGCCTAACCCTTAACCCTACAGGAAGGAAGACCCTTAATGCTAATGGGATCCCTTATCCCTAACCCTAACACTACAGCTAAAAATAACCCTAACCTTGGATCCTTAAAACTAACCCCTAACACTTTCTTTAACCCCAAACCCTAACCCTAATCCTAAGCATTAAACCTAACCCTATCTCTTAACCCTAACGCTAGCCCTTACCCTAACGCCTAGTTCTAACCCTGAATCTAACCTACCGCCTAATCCTAACCTTAAGCCCTAATGCTAACACTAACCCTGAACCCTAAACCTACCCGTAACCCTTAACACTAACCCTATCCGTGAACCTTAACCCTGACCCTAACCATTACCCGCACCCAAGCATTTAACCCTGACCCTAACCCTAATCCTTAATGCTAACCCTAACACTAAACCCTAACCCTACGCCCAACACTTAACCCTAATCCTATCCCTTAAACCTAACACTAACCCTAATGCTACCCCCTAAACTAAACCTAAATGTGACCAGTAAACCTAACCCTAACCTCTAACACAAACCATAGCACATAAGTCTACACCTAAAACTAACCCTATCCCTAACCCTAACCCTAAACACTAACTCTTAACCTTAACCCTAAGCGTTAACTCTCACGCTAACCTTTAATCCTAACCCTAATCCTAATCTTCAACCCTAAAGCTAACACTTAACCCTAACCCTGTACCAAACCCTAACCCCTCATCTTAACCCTAACCGTAACCCTCAACTCTAAACCAAAGTGTAACCGTTAAAAATAAGAGTAATCTTTAACCCTAACCCTAATCCCTAACCCTAAGCCCTCACCCTAACACTAAACTTCATCCTTAACCCTAACCAGAATCCTAACCCTAAATCTAATTCTCAGACTTCTTGCTTTCTTAGAGTTTAGAAAGCCTGCCATCCTCCCATGCCATGCGTGAAAGGAGGCTCTACCACTGTGTCCTGCATGAAACCCACGGGCCCATACCCAGAGTATGATAGAGTGGGTTCCCGGGTACAATCCCAGCCCCCTAAACTCCCCCCGCCCGCCTAATGCAGACAGGGCCCGTGCGCTAAGCATAAACAATACCTTTAACAGATAACCCTAACCCTGAACATAACACCCAACTCTGTTCCTATTTCTGCCCATAACACGTAAACCTCACCGTGCGCCTAACTTTAACCTCTTATCCTGACGTTAATGAATTACCCATTTCCTGAGAACAACCCCATCCCATAATTGTAACCCTATCTCCTAGTAATCACTGTGACACCTAATCCGTAACCCTAATTCTAAACCGCTAACCCTAACCGTAACCCTACCTACAACCCTAACACTGACAGTAACCCTTACTTCTAACCCCAACGCTATGCCTAACAAAAACCCTAACCCTTGACCCTAACCCTTCACGCTAACCCCTAAGCCTTACCGTAACCCTTAACCCTAATCCTAATCCTAACCATTAAACCTAACCCTAGCTCTTAAAGCTAACCCTAAACCTTACCCTCACGACTATACCTAACCCTGACACTAACCTAACACCTAACCCTAACCAGAACCCCTAAAGCTAACCCTGAACCCTATCCCGAACCCTAGCAGTAAACTTTAACCCTAAACCTAAGCCCAACCCGTAACCCTAATCCTATCCTTTACCCTAAAACTAACCCCTAAACCTAACCCCTATACCTCACCCTAACTCTAACCCCAATCCTAATTCTAACCATACCCCTTCATAAAACACTAACTCCTAACCGCTAACCCTAACACTAACCAAAAACCCTAATCACTAATACCTAACCCTAACGCTTAACCTTTACCCTAACCGTTAACCCTCACCCTAAATCTTAACCCTGACCCTAACCTTAACCTTTAACTCTAAGCCTAACCATTAACCCTACAGTAAGGAAGACCCTTAATGCTAATGGGATCCCTTATCCCTAACCCTAACACTACAGCCAAAAATAACCCTAACCTCGGATCCTTAAACCCAACCCTTAACACTTACGTTAACCCCAAACCCTAACCCTAATCCTAAGCATTAAACCTAACCCTATCTCTTAACCCTAACGCTAGCCCTTACCCTAACGCCTAGATCTAACCCTAAATGTAACCTACCGCCTAATCCTAACCTTAAGCCCTAATGCTAACACTAACCCTAAACCCTAAACCTACCCGTAACCCTTAACACTAACCTTATCCGTGAATCTAAACCCTGACCGTAACCATTACCCGCACCCAAGCATTTAACCCTGACCCTAACCCTAATCCTTAATGCTAACCTTAACACTAAACCCTAACCCTAAGCCCAACACTTAACCCTAATCCTAACCTTAACCTTAACCCTAACCCTAACCCTAATGCTAACCCCTAAACGTAACCCTAACCATGACCAGTAAACCTAACCCTAACCTCTAACACAAACCATAGCACATAACTCTAACCCTAAAACTAACCCTAACCCTAACCCTAAACCCTAACTCTTAACCTTAACCCTAAGCGTTAACTCTCACGCTAACCTTTAATCCTAACCCTAATCCTAATCTTCAACCCTAAACCTAACACTTAACCCTAAACCTGTACCATACCCTAACCCCTCATCTTAAGCCTAAACGTAAACCTGAACCCTAAATTAAAGTGTAACCGTTAAACCTAAGAGTAACCTTTAACCCTAACCCTAATCCCTAACGCTAAGCCCTCACCCTAACACTAAACTTCATCCTTAACCCTAACCAGAATCCTAACCCTAAATCTAATTCTCAGACTTCTTGCTTTCTTAGAGTTTAGAAAGCCTGCAATCCTCCCATGCCATGCGTGAAAGGAGGCTCTACCACTGTGTCCTGCATGAAACCCACGGGCCCATACCCAGAGTATGATAGAGTGGGTTCCCGGGTACAATCCCAGCCCCCTAAACTCCCCCCGCCCGCCTAATGCAGACAGGGCCCGTGCGCTAAGCATAAACAATACCTTTAACAGATAACCTTAACCCTGAACATAACACCCAACCCTGTTCCTATTTCTCCCCTTAACACGTAAACCTTACCGTGCACCTCACTTTAACCTCTTATCCTAACGTTAATGCATAACCCATTTCCTGAGAACAACCCCATCCCATAATTCTAACCCTATCTCCTAGTAATCACTGTGACACCTAATCCCTAACCCTAATTCTAAACCGCTAACCCTAACCGTAACCCTACCTACAACCCTAACACTGACAGTAATCCTTTCTTCTAACCCCAACGCTATGCCTAACAAAAACCCTAACCCTTGACTCTAACCCTTCACCCTAACCCCTAAGCCTTACCCTAACCCTTAACCCTAATCCTAATCCTAACCATTAAACCTAACCATAGCTCTTAAAGCTAACCCTAAACCTTACCCTCACGACTAGACCTAACCCTGACACTAACCTAACACCTAACCCTAACCAGAACCCCTAAAGCTAACCCTGAACCCTATCCCTAACCCCAGCAGTAAACTTTAACCCTAAACCTAAGCCCAACCCGTAACCCTAATCCTATCCTTTTACCCTAAAACTAACTCCTAAACCTAACCCCTATACCTCACCCTAACTCTAACCCCAATCCTAATTTTAACCATACCCCTTCATAAAACACTAACTCCTAACCGCTAACCCTAACACTAACCAAAAACCCTAATCACTAATCCCTAACCCTGACGCTTAACCTTTACCCTAACCGTTAACCCTCACCCTAAATCTTAACACTGACCCTAACCTTAACATTTAATTCTAAGCCTAACCCTTAACCCTACAGGAAGGAAGACCCTTAATGCTAATGGGATCCCTTATCCCTAACCCTAACACTACAGCTAAAAATAACCCTAGCCTTGGATCCTTAAAACTAACCCCTAACACTTTCTTTAACCCCAAACCCTAACCCTAATCCTAAGCATTAAACCTAACCCTATCTCTTAACCCTAACGCTAGCCCTTACCCTAACGCCTAGTTCTAACCCTGAATCTAACCTACCGCCTAATCCTAACCTTAAGCCCTAATGCTAACACTAACCCTGAACCCTAAACCTACCGTAACCCTTAACACTAACCCTATCCGTGAACCTTAACCCTGACCCTAACCATTACCCGCACCCAAGCATTTAACCCTGACCCTAACCCTAATCCTTAATGCTAACCCTAACACTAAACCCTAACCCTACGCCCAACACTTAACCCTAATCCTATCCCTTAAACCTAACACTAACCCTAATGCTACCCCCTAAACTAAACCTAACTGTGACCAGTAAACCTAACCCTAACCTCTAACACAAACCATAGCACATAAGTCTACACCTAAAACTAACCCTATCCCTAACCCTAAACCTAAACACTAACTCTTAACCTTAACCCTAAGCGTTAACTCTCACGCTAACCTTTAATCCTAACCCTAATCCTAATCTTCAACCCTAAAGCTAACACTTAACCCTAACCCTGTACCAAACCCTAACCCCTCATCTTAACCCTAACCGTAACCCTCAACTCTAAACCAAAGTGTAACCGTTAAAAATAAGAGTAATCTTTAACCCTAACCCTAATCCTTAACCCTAAGCCCTCACCCTAACACTAAACTTCATCCTTAACCCTAACCAGAAT
Source organism: Eulemur rufifrons (assembly GCF_041146395.1). Taxonomy (NCBI): domain Eukaryota; kingdom Metazoa; phylum Chordata; class Mammalia; order Primates; family Lemuridae; genus Eulemur; species Eulemur rufifrons. The sequence continues at coordinate 365,314 of NW_027182953.1, forward strand.
CCTAACCCTAAATCTAATTCTCAGACTTCTTGCTTTCTTAGAGTTTAGAAAGCCTGCCATCCTCCCATGCCATGCGTGAAAGGAGGCTCTACCACTGTGTCCTGCATGAAACCCACGGGCCCATACCCAGAGTATGATAGAGTGGGTTCCCGGGTACAATCCCAGCCCCCTAAACTCCCCCCGCCCGCCTAATGCAGACAGGGCCCGTGCGCTAAGCATAAACAATACCTTTAACAGATAACCCTAACCCTGAACATAACACCCAACTCTGTTCCTATTTCTGCCCATAACACGTAAACCTCACCGTGCGCCTAACTTTAACCTCTTATCCTAACGTTAATGAATTACCCATTTCCTGAGAACAACCCCATCCCATAATTGTAACCCTATCTCCTAGTCATCACTGTGACACCTAATCCGTAACCCTAATTCTAAACCGCTAACCCTAACCGTAACCCTACCTACAACCCTAACACTGACAGTAACCCTTACTTCTAACCCCAACGCTATGCCTAACAAAAACCCTAACCCTTGACCCTAACCCTTCACGCTAACCCCTAAGCCTCACCGTAACCCTTAACCCTAATCCTAATCCTAACCATTAAACCTAACCCTAGCTCTTAAAGCTAACCCTAAACCTTACCCTCACGACTATACCTAACCCTGACACTAACCTAACACCTAACCCTAACCAGAACCCCTAAAGCTAACCCTGAACAATATCCCGAACCCTAGCAGTAAACTTTAACCCTAAACCTAAGCCCAACCCGTAACCCTAATCCTATCCTTTACCCTAAAACTAACCCCTAAACCTAACCCCTATACCTCACCCTAACTCTAACCCCAATCCTAATTCTAACCATACCCCTTCATAAAACACTAACTCCTAACCGCTAACCCTAACACTAACCAAAAACCCTAATCATTAATACCTAACCCTAACGCTTAACCTTTACCCTAACCGTTAACCCTCACCCTAAATCTTAACCCTGACCTTAACCTTAACCTTTAACTCTAAGCCTAACCATTAACCCTACAGTAAGGAAGACCCTTAATGCTAATGGGATCCCTTATCCCTAACCCTAACACTACAGCCAAAAATAACCCTAACCTCGGATCCTTAAACCCAACCCTTAACACTTACGTTAACCCCAAACCCTAACCCTAATCCTAAGCATTAAACCTAACCCTATCTCTTAACCCTAACGCTAGCCCTTACCCTAACGCCTAGATCTAACCCTAAATCTAACCTACCGCCTAATCCTAACCTTAAGCCCTAATGCTAACACTAACCCTAAACCCTAAACCTACCCGTAACCCTTAACACTAACCCTATCCGTGAATCTAAACCCTGACCCTAACCATTACCCGCACCCAAGCATTTAACCCTGACCCTAACCCTAATCCTTAATGCTAACCTTAACACTAAACCCTAACCCTAAGCCCAACACTTAACCCTAATCCTAACCCTTAACCTTAACCCTAACCCTAACCCTAATGCTAACCCCTAAACGTAACCCTAACCATGACCAGTAAACCTAACCCTAACCTCTAACACAAACCATAGCACATAACTCTAACCCTAAAACTAACCCTAACCCTAACCCTAAACCCTAACTCTTAACCTTAACCCTAAGCGTTAACTCTCACGCTAACCTTTAATCCTAACCCTAATCCTAATCTTCAACCCTAAACCTAACACTTAACCCTAAACCTGTACCACACCCTAACCCCTCATCTTAAGCCTAAACGTAAACCTGAACCCTAAATTAAAGTGTAACCGTTAAACCTAAGAGTAACCTTTAACCCTAACCCTAATCCCTAACGCTAAGCCCTCACCCTAACACTAAACTTCATCCTTAACCCTAACCAGAATCCTAACCCTAAATCTAATTCTCAGACTTCTTGCTTTCTTAGAGTTTAGAAAGCCTGCAATCCTCCCATGCCATGCGTGAAAGGAGGCTCTACCACTGTGTCCTGCATGAAACCCACGGGCCCATACCCAGAGTATGATAGAGTGGGTTCCCGGGTACAATCCCAGCCCCCTAAACTCCCCCCGCCCGCCTAATGCAGACAGGGCCCGTGCGCTAAGCATAAACAATACCTTTAACAGATAACCTTAACCCTGAACATAACACCCAACCCTGTTCCTATTTCTCCCCTTAACACGTAAACCTTACCGTGCACCTCACTTTAACCTCTTATCCTAACGTTAATGCATAACCCATTTCCTGAGAACAACCCCATCCCATAATTCTAACCCTATCTCCTAGTAATCACTGTGACACCTAATCCCTAACCCTAATTCTAAACCGCTAACCCTAACCGTAACCCTACCTACAACCCTAACACTGACAGTAACCCTTTCTTCTAACCCCAACGCTATGCCTAACAAAAACCCTAACCCTTGACTCTAACCCTTCACCCTAACCCCTAAGCCTTACCCTAACCCTTAACCCTAATCCTAATCCTAACCATTAAACCTAACCATAGCTCTTAAAGCTAACCCTAAACCTTACCCTCACGACTAGACCTAACCCTGACACTAACCTAACACCTAACCCTAACCAGAACCCCTAAAGCTAACCCTGAACCCTATCCCTAACCCCAGCAGTAAACTTTAACCCTAAACCTAAGCCCAACCCGTAACCCTAATCCTATCCTTTTACCCTAAAACTAACTCCTAAACCTAACCCCTATACCTCACCCTAACTCTAACCCCAATCCTAATTTTAACCATACCCCTTCATAAAACACTAACTCCTAACCGCTAACCCTAACACTAACCAAAAACCCTAATCACTAATCCCTAACCCTGACGCTTAACCTTTACCCTAACCGTTAACCCTCACCCTAAATCTTAACACTGACCCTAACCTTAACATTTAATTCTAAGCCTAACCCTTAACCCTACAGGAAGGAAGACCCTTAATGCTAATGGGATCCCTTATCCCTAACCCTAACACTACAGCTAAAAATAACCCTAGCCTTGGATCCTTAAAACTAACCCCTAACACTTTCTTTAACCCCAAACCCTAACCCTAATCCTAAGCATTAAACCTAACCCTATCTCTTAACCCTAACGCTAGCCCTTACCCTAACGCCTAGTTCTAACCCTGAATCTAACCTACCGCCTAATCCTAACCTTAAGCCCTAATGCTAACACTAACCCTGAACCCTAAACCTACCCGTAACCCTTAACACTAACCCTATCCGTGAACCTTAACCCTGACCCTAACCATTACCCGCACCCAAGCATTTAACCCTGACCCTAACCCTAATCCTTAATGCTAACCCTAACACTAAACCCTAACCCTACGCCCAACACTTAACCCTAATCCTATCCCTTAAACCTAACACTAACCCTAATGCTACCCCCTAAACTAAACCTAACTGTGACCAGTAAACCTAACCCTAACCTCTAACACAAACCATAGCACATAAGTCTACACCTAAAACTAACCCTATCCCTAACCCTAAACCTAAACACTAACTCTTAACCTTAACCCTAAGCGTTAACTCTCACGCTAACCTTTAATCCTAACCCTAATCCTAATCTTCAACCCTAAAGCTAACACTTAACCCTAACCCTGTACCAAACCCTAACCCCTCATCTTAACCCTAACCGTAACCCTCAACTCTAAACCAAAGTGTAACCGTTAAAAATAAGAGTAATCTTTAACCCTAACCCTAATCCCTAACCCTAAGCCCTCACCCTAACACTAAACTTCATCCTTAACCCTAACCAGAATCCTAACCCTAAATCTAATTCTCAGACTTCTTGCTTTCTTAGAGTTTAGAAAGCCTGCAATCCTCCCATGCCATGCGTGAAAGGAGGCTCTACCACTGTGTCCTGCATGAAACCCACGGGCCCATACCCAGAGTATGATAGAGTGGGTTCCCGGGTACAATCCCAGCCCCCTAAACTCCCCCCGCCCGCCTAATGCAGACAGGGCCCGTGCGCTAAGCATAAACAATACCTTTAACAGATAACCCTAACCCTGAACATAACACCCAACCCTGTTCCTATTTCTCCCCTTAACACGTAAACCTCACCGTGCGCCTAACTTTAACCTCTTATCCTAACGTTAATGCATAACCCATTTCCTGAGAACAACCCCTATCCCATAATTCTAACCCTATCTCCTAGTCATCACTGTGACACCTAATCCCTAACCCTAATTCTAAACCGCTAACCCTAACCGTAACCCTACCTACAACCCTAACACTGACAGTAACCCTTACTTCTAACCTCAACGCTATGCCTAACAAAAACACTAACCCTTGACCCTAACCCTTCACCCTAACCCCTAAGCCTTACCCTAACCCTTAACCCTAATCCTAATCCTAACCATTAAACCTAACCCTAGCTCTTGAAGCTAACCCTAAACCTTACCCTCACGACTAGACCTAACCCTGACACTAACCTAACACCTAACCCTAACCAGAACCCCTAAAGCTAACCCTGAACCCTATCCCGAAACCTAGCAGTAAATTTTAACCCTAAACCTAAGCCCAACCCGTAACCCTAATCCTATCCTTTTACCCTAAAACTAACCCCTAAACCTAACCCCTATACCTCACCCTAACTCTAACCCCAATCCTAATTCTACCCATACCCCTTCATAAAACACTAACTCCTAACCGCTAACCCTAACACTAACCAAAAACCCTAATCACTAATCCCTAACCCTAACGCTTAACCTTTACCCTAACCGTTAACCCTCACCCTAAATCTTAACACTGACCCTAACCTTAACCTTTAACTCTAAGCCTAACCCTTAACCCTACAGTAAGGAAGACGCTTAATGCTAATGGGATCCCTTATCCCTAACCCTAACACTACAGCTAAAAATAACCCTAACCTTGGATCCTTAAACTTAACCCCTAATACTTACTTTAACCCTAAACCCTAACCCTAATCCTAAGCATTAAACCTAACCCTATCTCTTAACCCTAACGCTAGCCCTTACCCTAACGCCTAGATCTAACCCTAAATCTAACCTACCGACTAATCTTAACCTTAAGCCCTAATGCTAACTCTAACCCTGAACCCTAAACCTACCCGTAACCCTTAACACTAACCCTATCCGTGAACCTTAACCCTGACCCTAACCATTACCCGCACCCAAACATTTAACCCTGACCCTAACCCTAAACCTTAATGCTAACCTTAACACTAAACCCTAACCCTAAGCCCAACACTTAACCCTAATCCTATCCCTTAACCCTAACCCTAACCCTAACCCTAAAGCTAACCCCTAAGCGTAACCCTAACCATGACCAGTAAACCTAACCCTAACCTCTAACACAAACCATAGCATATAACTCTAACCCTAAAACTAACCCTAACCCTAACCCTAGACCCTAACTCTTATCCTTAACCCTAAGCGTTAACTCTCACGCTAACCTTTAATCCTAACCCTAATCCTAATATTCAACCCTAAACCTAACACTTAACCCTTACCCTATACCAAACCCTAACCCCTCATCTTAACCCTAACCGTAAACCTCAACCCTAAACCAAAGTGTAACCGTTAAACCTAAGGGTAACCTTTAACCCTAACCCTAACCCCTAACCCTAACCCTAGCCCCTAACCCTAACCCTAACCCCTATCCCCTGACCCTGACCCTTACCCTAACCCTAACCCCTAAACCTAACCCTAACTCTATCCCTGAACCCTAAACCTACCCGTAACCCTTAACACTAACCCTATCCGTGAACCTTAACCCTGACCCTAACCATTACCCGCACCCAAGCTTTTAACCCTGACCCTAACCCTAATCCTTAATGCTAACCCTAACACTAAACCCTAACCCTAAGCCCAACACTTATCCCTAATCCTATCCCTTAACCTTAACCTTAACCCTAATGCTACCCCATAAACGTAACCCTAACCGTGACCAGTAAACCTAACCCTAACCTCTAACACAAACCATAGCACATAACTCTAACCCTAAAACTAACCGTAACCCTAACCCTAAACCCTAACTCTTAACCTTAACCCTAAGCGTTAACTCTCACGCTAACCTTTAATCCTAACCCTAATCCTAATCTTCAACCCTAAACCTAACACTTAACCCTAACCCTGTACCAAACACTAACCCCTCATCTAAACCCTAACCGTAAACCTCAACCCTAAAGCAAAGTGTAACCGTTAAACCTAAGACTAACCTTTAACCCTAACCCTAATCCCTCACCCTAAGCCCTCACCCTAACACTAAACTTCATCCTTAACCCTAACCATAATCCTAACCCTAAATCTAATTCTCAGACTTCTTGCTTTCTTAGAGTTTAGAAAGCCTGCAATCCTCCCATGCCATGCGTGAAAGGAGGCTCTACCACTGTGTCCTGCATGAAACCCGCGGGCCCATACCCAGGGTATGATATAGTGGTTTCCCGGGTACAATCCCAGCCCCCTAAACTCCCCCCGCCCGCCTAATGCAGACAGGGCCCGTGCGCTAAGCATAAACAATACCTTTAACAGATAACCCTAACCCTGAACATAACACCCAACCCTGTTCCTATTTCTCCCCTTAACACGTAAACCTCACCGTGCGCCTAACTTTAACCTCTTATCCTAACGTTAATGCATAACCCATTTCCTGAGAACAACCCCTATCCCATAATTCTAACCCTATCTCCTAGTCATCACTGTGACACCTAATCCCTAACCCTAATTCTAAACCGCTAACCCTAACCGTAACCCTACCTACAACCCTAACACTGACAGTAACCCTTACTTCTAACCCCAACGCTATGCCTAACAAAAACCCTAACCCTTGACCCTAACCCTTCACCCTAACCCCTAAGCCTTACCCTAACCCTTAACCCTAATCCTAATCCTAACCATTAAACCTAACCCTAGCTCTTAAAGCTAACCCTAAACCTTACCCTCACGACTAGACCTAACCCTGACACTAACCTAACACCTAACCCTAACCAGAACCCCTAAAGCTAACCCTGAACCCTATCCCTAACCCTAGCAGTAAACTTTAACCCTAAACCTAAGCCCAACCCGTAACCCTAATCCTATCCTTTTACCCTAAAACTAACCCCTAAACCTAACCCCTATACCTCACACTAACTCTAAGCCCAATCCTAATTCTAACCATACCCCTTCATAAAACACTAACTCCTAATCGCTAACCCTAACACTAACCAAAATCCCTAATCACTAATCCCTAACCCTAACGCTTAACCTTTACCCTAACCTTTAACCCTCACCCTAAATTTTAACACTGACCCTAACCTTAACCTTTAACTCTAAGCCTAACCCTTAACCCTACAGTAAGGAAGACCCTTAATGCTAATGGGATCTCTTATCCCTAACCCTAACACTACAGCTAAAAATAACCCTAACCTTTGATCCTGAAACCTAACCCCTAACACTTACTTTAACCCCAAACCCTAACCCTAATCCTAAGCATTAAACCTAACCCTATCTCTTAACCCTAACGATAGCCCTTACCCTAACGCCTAGATCTAACCCTAAATCTAACCTACCGCCTAATCCTAACCTTAAGCCCTAATGCTAACTCTAACCCTGAACCCTAAAGCTACCCGTAACCCTTAACACTAACCCTATCCGTGAACCTTAACCCTGACCCTAACCATTACCCGCAACCAAGCATTTAACCCTGACCCTACCCCTAATCCTTAATGATAACCCTAACACTAAACCCTAACCCTAAGCCCAACACTTATCCCTAATCCTATCCCTTAACCCTAACGATAAGCCTAACCCTAATGCTACCCCCTAAACCTAACCCTAGCCGTGACCAGTAAACCTAACCCTAACCTCTAACACTAACCATAGCACATAACTCGAACTCTAAAACTAACCCTAAACCTAACCCTAACCCCTAACTCTTAAGCTTAACCCTAAGCGTTAACTCTCACGCTAACCTTTAATCCTAACCCTAATCCTAATCTTCAACCCTAAACCTAACAGATAACCCTAACCCTGTACCAAACCCTAACCCCTCATCTTAACCCTTACCGTAAACCTCAACCCTAAACCAAAGTGTAACCGTTAAACCTAAGGGTAACCTTTAACCCTAACCCTATTCCCTAACCCTAAGCCCTCACCCTAACACTAAACTTCATCCTTAACCCTAACCAGAATCCTAACCCTAAATCTAATTCTCAGACTTCTTGCTTTCTTAGAGTTTAGAAAGTCTGCAATCCTCCCATGCCATGCGTGAAAGGAGGCTCTACCACTGCGTCCTGCATGAAACCCACGGGCCCATACCCAGAGTATGATAGAGTGGGTTCCCGGGTACAATCCCAGCCCCCTAAACTCCCCCCGCCCGCCCAATGCAGACAGGGCCCGTGCGCTAAGCATAAACAATACCTTTAACAGATAACCCTAACCCTGAACATAACACCCAACCCTGTTCCTATTTCTCCCCTTAACACGTAAACCTCACCGTGCGCCTATCTTTAACCTCTTATCCTAACGTTAATGCATAACCCATTTCCTGAGAACAACCCCTATCCCATAATTCTAACCCTATCTCCTAGTCATCACTGTGACACCTAATCCCTAACCCTAATTCTAAACCGCTAACCCTAACCGTAACCCTACCTACAACCCTAACACTGACAGTAACCCTTACCTCTAAACCCAACGCTATGCCTAACAAAAACCCTAACCCTTGACTCTAACCCTTCACCCTAACCCATAAGCTTTACCCTAACCCTTAACCCTAATCCTAATCCTAACCATTAAACCTAACCCTAGCTCTTAAAGATAACCCTAAACCTTACCCTCACGACTAGACCTAACCCTGACACTAACCTAACACCTAACCCTAACCAGACCCCTAAAGATAACCCTGAACCCTATCCCTAACCCTAGCAGTAAACTTTAACCCTAAACCTAAGCCCAACCCGTAACCCTAATCCTATCCTTTTACCCTAAACCTAACCCCTATACCTCACCCTAACTCTAACCCCAATCCTAATTCTAACCATACCCCTTCATAAAACACTAACTCCTAACCGCTAACCCTAACACTAACCAAAATCCCTAATCACTAATCCCTAACCCTAACGCTTAACCTTTACCCTAACCGTTAACCCTACCCCAAATCTTAACACTGACCCTAACCTTAAACTTTAACTCTAAGCCTAACCCTTAACCCTACGTTAAGGAAGACCCTTAATGCTAATGGGATCCCTTATCCCTAACCCTAACACTACAGCTAAAAATAACCCTAACCTTTGATCCTTAAACCTAACCCCTAACACTTACTTTAACCCCAAACCCTAACCCTAATCCTAAGCATTAAACCTAACCCTATCTCTTAACCCTAACGCTAGCCCTTACCCTAACGCCTAGATCTAACCCTAAATCTAACCTACCGCCTAATCCTAACCTTAAGCCCTAATGCTAACTCTAAACCTGAACCCTAAACCTACCCATAACCCTTAACACTAACCCTATCCGTGAACCTTAACCCTGACCCTAACCATTACCCGCACCCAACCATTTAACCCTGACCCTACCCCTAATCCTTAATGATAACCCTAACACTAAACCCTAACCCTAAGCCCAACACTTATCCCTAATCCTATCCCTTAACCCTAACCCTAATGCTAACCACTAAACGTAACCCTCACCGTGACCAGTAAACCTAACCCTAACCTCTAACACAAACCATAGCACATAACTCTAACCC
>NW_027182953.1:385000-386000 GCF_041146395.1 Eulemur rufifrons
CTAATCCTAACCTTAAGCCCTAATGGTAACTCTAACCCTGAACCCTAAACCTACCCGTAACCCTTAACACTAACCCTATCCGTGAACCTTAACCCTGACTTTAACTATTTCCCGAACCCAAGCATTTAACCCTGACCCTAACCCTAATCCTAAATGATAACCCTAACACTAAACCCTCACCCTAAGCCCAACACTTAACCGTAATCCTATCCCTTAACCCTAACCCTAACCTAACCCTAACCCTAACCCTAACCCCTAACCATAACCCTAACCCCTAACCCTAACCCTAACCCTTAACCCCAACCCAAACCCCAACCCTAACCCTTACCCCTAACCCTAACCCTAACCCCTAAACCTAACCCTAACCCCTAACCCTAACCCTAACCTAACACTAACCCAACGCTAACACTAACCCTAACCCCAACCCCTAACCCTAACCCTTACCCTTACCCTAACCCTTACCCTTACCCTTACCCTAACCCTAAACCCTAACCCTAACCCTAACCCCTAACCCTAACCCTAACCCCTAACCCTAACCCCTAACCCCTACCCTAACCCTAACCCTAACCTCTAACTCTAACCCCTAACCCTAAACCTAACCCTAACCCCTAACCCTAACCCTAACCCCTAACCCTAACCCCTGACCCTGATCCTGACCCCTGACCCTGACCCTGACCCTAACCCTAGCCCTAGCCCTAGCCCTAACCCTAACCCCTAACCCTAACCCTAACCCCTAACCCTAAACCTTACTCCTAGCCCTATCCCAAGCCATAACCCCTAACCCTAATCCTAACCGAACCCTAACCCTAACCCCTAACCCTAACACATACCCTTACCCTAACCCTTACCCTTACCCTAACCCTAACCCTAACCCCTAACCCTAACCTCTAACCCTATCCTACCCTACCCTACCCCTAACCCTAACCCCTAACCCCTAACCCTAACACTAACCCCTTATCCTAACCCTAACCCCTAACCCTAACCCCTGACACTGACCCTG